>NW_026992556.1:0-53872 GCF_028769735.1 Zonotrichia leucophrys gambelii
AAGGCAAGAGGGAATCTGTCTCCCTTGCCCATTGTCAGTGTGGCAAGCAGGGCTGGAGCTGCCAGTGCCACTGGGGGCCCTCAGCATTGGCTACAGAGGGGCCTCCCATCCCTGCAGGCCATCACAAAGTGCTGCTGGAGCAGCTGCTTGTTGGAGAGGCCGTGCAGGACACGTTGTGGGGCTGCCCAAGGATGCTGTGCAGCACCTGTGGAGGGCACTGCTCCCCCTGGAACTCCTCAGGTGCTCCACAGGAAATTTTTGCAGGAGCTTTTGCTGTAGCACCTTGAGAAAGAAGTATTTAAATCAGAGAGAGGGGAAGAGCCTCAGGGGTCAGATGAGCTGGGCTGGACTTCTTCCCTCAGCTCCAAGAGCTCTCACTCTGAGTCTCCTCCTTTTCTAAAAGCAGGAAGTTTTGAAACTTTTTAAAGGCAAGTTGTGCATCAGAGAGAATTTCTACTGCCAGGAGCCATCCCAGTTCACTTTCATGTCATGTACTAATTAATGCATTGACCCGTGAGTATGGGAGAAGATTTTCCCCATGGTCCCTGCACTGGTCAATGACATGGATGCAGGATGAGGTGAGGGTGATTCTGGCAGTGTTTGGGGAATAGGCCCCCTGGCTACAGCTGCACTTTGCTCCAAGATGCTCTTCTGCCTCCATTTCCATGCTCAACACCTCAATCTCTCCTGTCTTCTGTCCAGGCTTTCAGTATCCCACCACTGCCAGGTGTGCTGCAGCCAGGAGAGAGCCAGCAGGTCTCCTCCACCCTCTCTGGCCACCTCAACACCACCTGCAATGTCCCGGAGCTGTGCCACATGGAGGGAGGCTCCACCTCCGAGGTGCTGGTGCCCAGGTTGGCCTCACGTGTCAGCTCCTCCCTGAGCCCCCAGGAGATCACCTGTGGCTCACAGGCCCCTCTCAGGGACAGGTGAGTCAGCCTTCCGTGGGTTCCTGCTCTGCCATGGGTTATTGTCCCTGCAGGGCTTCCCTGCTCCAAGGCCTCTGAGCTCAGAGGAGCTGCACAGCAAAGGCCAGCAGCAACACAGGGATGGCCACTCTGAGCTCCCTGGCTGCCAAGAGAGGAAGGACCTTCTTCTGTTGAGACAGAACATCTTCTTCTCTATTTGAGTGCTGAGCCCTGCTGGCTTAGCTGCTGCCTGCAGGGAGCTGGGCTCTGGGCTTGCCTTGGCACCACCTCTAGAGGTGTCTTGAAGTCCATGGTGTTGAGTGGCATCTTCTTCATCATCTGCCTTCTTCACCAGAACAGTGGGATTGTGGTATGGGCAGGCGTGGGGCACAGAGCAAACCTTGCTTTGGGTCCTGCTCCTGCCACAGATGAAGTCCTTGCAGTGCTGATCTGCCAGGGTTCTCCTTATGGTGGGACAGCAGCCAGAAAGGCTCCTGTCCTTTAGGCTCCCCTGCAGCTGCAGCCGTGGGCAAGCACAGGAGCAGCTCAGCTCCAGCAAGGCAGCCCAGCTCAGGACACACAGGCCAAGTGTGGAGCTGGGAGTGGAGGCTGCTTAAAGCAAGCCTGTGCAGCAGGACTTCTTCAGGCCAGGCTGAAGTTGGTTTCATGGGGAGGAGATGGATGAGGCTGCTTCTAGTGGTTTCCATGGCAGCCAGCACTGGTTTGCTTGGTCCCAGCTGGGTTCCAGCAGGAAATCTGCCTGACAAGAGCCTGTCTTGCAGGAGAGGAGTTCCTGCAGCCTTTGCTTTCTCACTGATAGGATTGTTCTCATGAAGGAGCAGGCTAGGAGTCGTTAAAACTGAAGATCACGGACAGAGACTCTCTAATCAAAGTTAGACTGTGGGATGTTTATTAACACCGGTGGGCAGCACCAGAGCCATCCCTAAAAGGCGTGACCGCGCTGTCCAAGGTTCTTTGCCCTCTCTTTATTTCCCAAGATCTTACATACAATACATCTGCACAACCCCAGCACCTCCCATCCCTGCTCTGTATTCAAATGAGGTCATTGGTCCTTCAGTCCTGTGCAATTCTTCCCTTGAATTGGGTCAATGGTCTCGAAGTGGGTCAGTGGTCTTTATCAGGTCTCTGTGACCCTCTGGCACCATCCAAGGTCCCCAACTTAGTGATTGATTGACATCAGACCCAGGTGCTAACCATTGTTCTACTGGTTTCAAGATGTTCTTATACCAGTTCACTTCCTCCACTTCCCTCTAGAAAGATGCTCCTAATGGTAAACAATAGAACAATCAGCTCCAGCTTAAGCATCTCATAATCATTAACCTATGGTCTGCCTATCTAACTTACATCCTGATCAATGGGAATTGCTTCTAACCCTCAGCTGAAATCTGAACTCTTTAAAATCATGCCTCAGCTATGCCCAGGGAGAAGGGGGCTGAATGAGCTGAGTAAGAAGTGTAGGAGAGCTAAGCAGATGTCAGCAATCTGTGCTGTGCTTTAAACTGGGAAGCCAGGAGACAAAGGGCGTTTCCAGGCACCAGCACAGAGAGCTGCTGGATCAGCCTTTGGCAGGGGCTGGAGGGGTCTGGCTGTGCCTTCAGAGGGAGCTTGCACAGTCAACACCTTATGATGGCAAAGCTCAGGTTTGGCTGGTCCTGGAGGTCCCCTTCCACCAATTCCCTCACTTGGGATGTTCCCAGCCTCTGTGGGTTGAGGAGAATTCACGGAAATGGCCTCAGGGTCAGGGAATGAAGTGCAGGGCCAGTCAGGACTAGGGAGCCCAAGGTTCTGGTGGGACTCTCAGCCATGTTTTCTGTTTTGTCTGCAGAAGGGAGCTGAAGGAGCCAACTCAAAAGGTCAAGGAGGAGGCAAAAGCCCTAGAGGAGGAAGACAGGAGGAAGGAGGAAGAGATGCTGAAGAAGGGAAAGAAGAGTGTCTCTGTTGGGAAGCAACCTCCAATACCAGCAAAGGGGAAAACCAAGACCCGAGAGAATATGGAAACCGAAATCCCAAAAAAGAAAACCAAAATCCCAGAGAGGAAGGAAATCAAAATCCCAGAGAAGAAGGAAAGCAAAGCATCAGAAGGGAAGAAAATGAAAGCATCAGAGAAGAAGGACACCAAAGCATCAGAGAGGAAGGAAACCAAAATCCCAGAGAAGAAGGAAGCCAAAGACCCAAAGAAGGGGGAACCCAAAGCCGTCAAGAAGGGGGGAACTGAAATCCCAAAGGACTAAGCTAAGATGGAGAAGAACCCTTTATTCTTTATTCATCCAACTCATTTTACACAGTTTAACACACCTTGTGTGCACCTTTAGTTTGTTCATAGATTTCTTATCAGTTAGTCGATTATTGGTTAATAAAATAGATTTTACTTGTGCATCAAATCTCTCTATTGTATTGTTTACGTCTTCACTGATTCTCATGGGACAAATCCCTTGTTATTGCAGGTGCATTTGTTTTTCACCCTCAGAATAGAATGGTCACAAAGTCTCATTCTCAAAATAGCTTCACATGGGAACTTGTAACTGCTTAGCTGCACTCAGAAGAGATGATAGGCCAGCTATTGATATGGCCGAACAAGGCTTCATTTCAAAAGGCTTTTCTTTTATCATTATTCTACCTGTCTATGACATCTCCCGTGGTGTCCTTGGACCCACATTGTCACAACTGACCCATGGTTCCATGAGGTTCCCCAGTGTCACCATGGTGTCCTTGGACCCACATTGTCACAACTGACCCAAGGTTCCATGAGGTACCCCTGTGTCACCATGGTCACTGTCAGAGGCTGGATAAGATCAATGTCCTGAGACACCGTGGGATGATCTGTCACTCAGTCACACAGTGGGGACAGCTGTGTGCTGTCCAGCCCTGATTGCCTGCGTGATCAGAAATCCCACCTGGGGGAGGCTCACAAGGGCCCGGGGGCTTAAAAACATAGAGCACAAGGTGAGCCCCTGGTATGGACTCTGCCTTCTCCTGGGGTTTGTGTCTCACCCACACTGGAACCCTAGGAGCTGTTATGTGTGTCTTTCTATAGAGCTTCTGTCTTTCTGTCTTTCTGTCTCTCTCCTTCTTCTCCTTCTAATGCTCTTTATATGGAACATTTTTGGATACCCTAACAGCTTATGTGTTTTAATGTTTCCAGGATAAATGGGCTAAGTAAATGAAGTTACTGCTATGATAAGTGTTTTATGTGTAATTTGATGTTGCATTAAATCCTCTTCCAAAGTTCTTGATTTTTTGCACTTTGCCAGTAGAATTTTGTGTCATTTTGACCTCTTACGAATATCTGGCTGGTGTTTTTCCTGTGCACCAAACTCGAGTAAAGGTGGCAGATGAATTGGTGAGTTGACACACAAACCCCGAACGGAGCTCCGGGTGCGTGGAGGATCGGGGCGGTGTGAGTCGCGCACAATCCCTGCAGTGGGGGGACACGGGTCCCTAGCAGGGTTTAGGGTGCCCCAAGTCCAGCAGCACTGAGTACACCCAAGAGGGCCCCAGTGCCCAGGGTGGGACGGTGGTGCTGGGGGTTCGGTGTGCCGCGGGTCAGGTAGAAACCGTAAACCCACTGGAGGCCCCTGGGGGGATTGGGGTCACAGGGCAGGGCAGGGCTGGGCTGACAGGGCAGGGCAAGGCTGGACCTGCCCCTTCCTCCCCCACACACAAAATGTTTAGAGCCAACAATCTCCTCTGGTCTGTCACAACAGGCAATGCTGGAGGTGAAATCCCAATTGTGGCCATGGGCACCTGGCTGAGAAGGACAGTTCTTTTCCATGGGAAGGAAAGCACAGAGCATCAAGGTTTGGAAGGCAGGTGAGAGCCTCACTAGGCCAAGGTCAGCTAGACATGTCAGTAATAGCAGATTTTGGATTGAGGGAATTTTGGAGGTGGAAACGCAATCTCGGCCATGGGCACCTGGAGAAGCAGGACAGTTCTTTCCCATGACAAGGAGAGTATGGAGCCTCCCCCAGTGTTCTGGGGACAGATGAGAGGTGACCCTTGTGAAACTACTGCCAGCCAGACTTGTCCTGGCAATATTCCGATGGGAACAATCCCTGGATATAAGGACCTTTGGAGGTGAAATCCCAATTCTGGCCATAGGTGCCTGGAGTAGAAGGACAGTGCTTTTCCATTGGGAAGGAAAGCACAGAGCCCCAGTGTTTCAGCAGCACATGAGAAGTGAACCTCAAGGTGCAAAGGTCACCTGGACCAGTCAGGCAGTCCATGGGAAGCCAAACCAGCCAGACCTGTTCTGTGTTCCTTTGGTTTTATGGGGCTCCATAGTGTCACACTGATGCATTGGATCCATGGGGTCCCACAGTGTCACAGTGCCCCCAGGTGTCAGATGGTCCTACAGTGTCACAATGGTCCCAAGGATTCCATGAGCCCTTGCAGTGTCACAATGGTCTCTGTGGCTCCCCAGGCCCCACAATGTCACGGGACTCCTCTGTTCCATGAGGTCCACAATGTCACAATGGACCTTTGGACCCTGGGGCTTTGCTGTGTCACAATGGTCTCCTTTGGCTCCACAGTGCCACAATGGACCATTGATGACAGGCCTGCAAGTGAGGACTCCTGGGATGTCACCATGGAGCCCCCATGAGTGCCTGTGACAGATCGGTGCTTTTGCAGCACAAGCTTCCCCAGGATGTCACCATGGAATGGCTGTGACTGCCTCTGTCCACACAGCTCTTTACCATCCCCAGAAAGCCCTAGGAGATCTCCATGGAGCCCCTGTCTGTGCCTGTGACATTCCAGCTCTGGAACAGCCTGGAGACTTCTGGAAAGTCCCCATGGAACCTCTCTGAGGGCCTGTGACAAATCTGACCCTTAGCAGGCAACCATCACCAGCCACCTGTTGTTCTGTTCAGTTTCGACAGCAACCATTACCAGGAACCTGTTGCTATGGTCAGTTTCCATGGCAACCATCACTGGTCCCCTGTTGCTATGGTCAGTCCCTCAGCAGCTCCATGGAGACCCCATGCCAGGGGTGGTTGCCATGGACACCAGCCCAGGCCTGCAGCCACAGCCCGTTGCCATGGCAACCATTTGCAGCCCCATCCCCAGGCTCATGGGATCCCAGAACCACAGAATTGGCTGAGCTGGGAGGGACCCATCAGGATCCTCCAGTCCAACTGCTGGCCCTGCACAGGACACCCCAACAATGCCAGCCTGGGCCTGGCAGCGCTGTCCAAACGCTGCTGCAGCTCAGAGAGCCCTGGAGCTGGGACCCTTCCCTGGGGAGCCTGGGCAGGGCCCCAGCAGCCTCTGGCAAAAACCTTTTCCTGACATCCAACCTGAGCCTGCCCTGTCTCAGCTGCAGCCGTTCCCTCCACTCCTGTCCCTGGGCACCAGAGGGAAGAGGTTCCCACAGCCCCAGCCAGGGACCCACTCCCAAGGCTGTTGCCATGGCCACCAGGGCTGGGACCAGCTGGGATGCTCGGTTTCCACGGGCCAGGGTTCAGGAATGGGATTCCCAAATTTCCTGCTCCTGCTAAAACCGCGCTGCCCTTGCTGCCCTCCCACCTCCCATGGAAAGCACAAAAAGGAAAGATTCTGGGCTGAGATAAGAACAATTTATTGGGAACAACAATAAGATAAGGAACAAACAAAACCAGAAACAATTTGGATAACAGAAGGCACTGTTTACAGGGAAAACTCAACAAAAGTCACTGGGTCTTCCTGGCCACAATTTCCCCTTCCTGGAAATTTCACCCTTCTCCTCAGGGTGAGACAGAGTCCATTTCCTGCTCCTGGCAATCACCTGAGGTGGGAGTGAATGTAATGACAGGGCCATGGCCAGACCTTCATGTTTTTCCATCCCACATCATATCATTGGCAGGGACAGGAAAAAGTACAGGTGTCTTCCCAGCATGGATCATGGGGAATATGGATCATCAGGGTTTTTCCCAATGTGGATACTCCAATTACTGGAGTTGAGGCAGTGCACAAAATCCTCCTGCAATTGGGTATTGGAGGCCTTCCCTTAGTGGTGCCTCCGTTGGTGACTGGTCAAGTGAGAGCTCTGGGTGAAGCTCTTCCCACACTGGGGACACTCATAGGGCCTCTCCCCAGTGTGGATGCGCTGGTGGGTGATCAGGGTGCACTTTTGCTTGAAGCCCTTCCCGCATAGACAGCAGCGGAAGGGCCTCTCATCTGTGTGAATCCGCTCACGCAGGAGAAGACTTGAGCTGGTCCGAAACCTCTTCTGACACTGGGGACACTCGTAGGGCCTCTCCCCAGTGTAGATGCGTTGATGCCTGATGAGTTCTGACCTGTAGCTGAAGCCCTTCCCACACTCCCCACACTCATAGGGCCATTCCCCGGTGTGGATGCGTTGGTGGCGGATCAGGGTGCTGCTCTGCCTGAAGCTCTTCCCACACTCCAAGCACTTGTGGGGATTCTCCCCATCATGAAGCTGCTCATGGACCACCAGCTCTGAGCTCTGGCTGAAGCTCTGTCCACCTTCCTGGCTCAGGGAGGGTCTTTCCTCCTCAGAGCACCCCAGACTGGGTTTGGAGCCCCTCTTCCTGTGGAATCTCTGGGGAGTTTCCTCCCCGTTGGATTCCTGTGCCCTGGAGTCACTCATAACGGCCTCTTCCTTGAGGTTCTGCTGTGGGGATTTGTCATCCCTGGTCCCAATCCTCAGCTTCTTCTCTGGGGGAGGAAAGACAAGGAGAGGATGGGATTTGCCTCTGTGCCAGAGGGAAGGGGAAGGAGATCCCCCCAGTGCATCCCCGGTAGGATGGTGTTGGCAGCAGGGTTGTCCTGCAGCCAGGGGCTGTGCTGGGCTGGGAGATGGAGCAGGAGAGAGGGGGAAAGGGGCACTGACTTCCTCCTCACCTGCCCGGGTGTCCTGGGGATCCTTCCTGTTCCTCACAGCCTCCTTTTCCATCTGGCAAAGGTTTGGAAATGGGAAATCCTGTTTTGAGAGAGTAACAAGGGATGGGCACCATGAAATTTGTACAGGTTTGAAGGCAAACATGGGGAGGGTCTAAACCAGAATTACAATTTAAAAGAAAATGAAGATCAAGGCAACGATATAGAAACACTGCCTTAAACTGACAGAGTCAGGATATAACCTGACACCCTGTTAGTCAGGGTTGTGGCAGCCGTCCCAATAAATGGTGGCTGCAGTCCTGTTGGAGAGGTGAACGTGATTCTGTCAAAGCAGTGATCTTGTAGAAGGGTCTGGTCTTCGTCTGGAGGTCCAGTGGTGGTTATGGAGCTCTTGTCCTCTGGCAATCCAGTAGGCAAGCTGCTCCTGGTTGTAGCAAGGCTCAGTATATATCCTGGTAGGAATGCTTGGATCCTCCCCCTGGGCGGAGCATCCCACAATGGGAGGATGGAATTTTATCAGTCCTGCAAAGACACTCAATGGCCCATTAGCAGAAGATATCTCCCCTGGAGGGCGTTATCAGGGGTGAGTCATGGAAGAGATAAAGAACCCTGCCCCACCTGTCTCTAACAGTTTATGGAGATGGTGATTAAAAGCATGCATTTGGTTACATCTTGCATGGCAACCTGAAACAGTGGGGTAATCCCCGCTCAGGGGGGTGAACACCACCCCCTTACCCAAAGTCACTCAGGTGTAAAACCCCCACACACAGGGGACAATGTCACACTTGCCCTGCTCCAGGGGAGGTCTCTGTCCCTTGTCACTCATATTTTCTCTTTCTTTCCATCTCTCTACCTCACATTTACTGTTCAATAAAATCCATTTTGCATTTGGTATCATTAGCCCCTTAATTGGGGCAGAGGAATCTCTCTAAAAATTTGCATAACCAGACTGTGACATTATTTTTGCACAGTGTGTTTAGGCGCTGTTCTCTGACCCGAAGTGCCTTTGACAACATCAGGGCTCCCTCCACTGATAAGGTTGTGGTTCTTTCTGGAAGAACTCTTGGAAACTTGGACACAGTCCCTCCTTCCTCCTGCTGAGCTTATGGAGCTTATAAATGTTTTTTCTCTTTATGGGAGAAATGATGAGGAAGATGGCTTTTATGAGTGGCCAGTGTAAAGAAAATAATTTGCTGTCTTTCCTTATAAAGTTGTTAAAATCACTGGAGGAAATAGAGCAAATGTTACCATTGAGACTGACAAGGTTCATTCACCCCACGGTGAGGAACACAAGGCGGCTAAAAGTCCCAGAAGAAGCCCAGCTCAAGTTGATAAATTTCCAAAAAAGTCCTGAATTCCCAGGCTTGGGGGCTTTACCAAATGTGACAATCATTTTTCTCTTTATCCCTGTCACCTTTGTGACTGCTACACAGAGATTTCCATTCCTTTTATTAATCTGTATTGGGCCAAATTTCCACTTTCCTTTTATCGGAACCTGCCAGCAGCTGAGCTGGAGATGTGCAGGAAGCAATGAATATTGGAATTGCCACATCACTGCTTGGAATGTCAGTTTATTCATGTTTGGGATTTGTTTGTGCTTTCATCACAAGTTACTTGTGGGAAGACCATATATTCTTCAAAGTGATTTTGCAGGGTCAAGTTTGATTTCTGCCACGTTTATTTTGTCCAGTGCCCAGGAGATGCTCAAGGGGTCTCTGTGCCTCTCGCACTGGGGGATGCTTGGGAGGGGTTTGGGGGGGGGGTTTCCTGTCCCTGTCACCCCAGGCCGTTCTGCAGAGGTTGTTCCTGTCCCTGTCACCCCAGGCTGTTCCCCAGGGGGTCTCCATCATTCTCACCCCAGCGAATGCCTGGGGGGTCTCCCTCCCTCTCACCCCTGTGCCAGGGGGTACTCAGGGCAGTCTCTGTCCCTCTCAGCCCAGGGGATGCTCGGGGGTCTCTGTCCCCTCGCCCTGGGGGATGCTCGGGGGGTCTCCATCCCTCTGGCTTCAGGCAATGCCTGTGCAGGGCTGGGGACCAGGGGCTCTGTGTCCCTCTCACCACTGAGGGTGCTCGGGGCTGGGGGGGCTCTCCGACCTTCTCACACCTGGGGATGCTGGGGGGGTCTCTGTCCCTCTCAGCCCTGCTATGACCCCACCCAAACATCATCGGGGTCAGAGGGACAGAGACACCCCCAAACCCCCAGAAGGGCCGAAACTGGGATTTGGTTTGGGGCTGATGATTTAGGAAGGGGCTGGAATTGGGGCTGGGGTTGGAGTTGGGGCTGAGATTTGGATTAGAGCTGGGATTGGGGTTAAGGCTAGACATGGGATTAACATTAGGGCTGGGGTTGGGATAGATGAGTTTGGGACTGGGATGAGAATAATACAGAACTTTGAGTGTGTCTAAACATGCAATGAGATTGTGACCAGGATTGGGGTCAGGTTTGGGATTGAGCTCACCCAGAGCGGGACAGGGGGGATGTCACAGTGGGAAGGTTTGGGGAAAATCCTGGTTTGGGGAAAAACAAGATGTGAATGCCTTGGGTTGGGGATTCCTCCCATCCACGTCCATTTCTAGAAGTCACCTGATGTCCAAAAATCAAGAGTGAATCAAAAAAAGCGAGTTTCCCATTTCCAGTCTCATCCCTCTTGGGTTATGGTTGGTCCCCCATCTCAGGGCTGGTGGGGATTCCATCGGTCCTGGGGATCCCTCCTCTCCAAGGTCCTGCTTTTGGATTCTGGGAGGTTCTGGGTCCCAAGGCCCCCCTCTCCAGCCTCCCCTCAATCTAGCCACTTGGGGTTCCCCCTTCTTTCCACCACCCTGTCCTGGTTTAGCGCAAATTATGTTGAAACCCTCCAAAAGGAGTTTCCTCTAGAATGCCGACTCAGCAGCCCCACCCTCAAGCCAGTCTGGGAAAATATTTCCTTGGAGAAAAGTCTAAAAAAATTCATTTTACGGGCAAAGCATTCACCAGCACAAAAATTGAACAATATTAAGCAATAAAACTTCCTGCTGCTCCAAAATAGATGACAAACTCCAAAAGTCCCTCCTTGAGTTGTAGCTCCATGCACTCAGCGTCTTATCAGTGTCTTATCAGTGGCTTATCAACCTCTTATCAGTCTATTATCAGTCTCTTATCAGTCTGACCAGCGCTGGAAATGCCCAGGCCCAGGCTTATCCCGGTGGGCCTCATGGAAGAGCTGCTGGTGGTGTTCTGGTTGTTCAGTCCAGAGCAGGTTTAAACAGCTCCAAAGAAAAAGAAAAATCAAAGTCCGGAGAACTTCTCTGCCTCAGAGACCTAAAAACTGACTAAAAGCAAAGGACAGCTCTGTCCTGCTGTCTGTCCATCCAGAAGCCAGAATGTGGAGAAGTGAGTGCAGTTTCTGAAAACAAACTGCAGCTTCTTCCTCCTCCTCCTCGCTCTCAGAACCAGCCTTAAAGGTGCAGAACTCATTTCTGGGCTAAACAGACCGATGGGGTACGAGCATGATGAAGTCAACCCAGGACACCCCTGTCAGGGTCAGGGGGTCCCGTCCCCGCCTCATCTCCGGGTTGCCGGGGGTCCCCCAGCTCTGGTATCACCCCTTCCCCTCTCCCCACCCCGGGGTCCCCCGTTCCACAGCCCCGGCTCTCACGGGGATCCCCAAAACCAATGTCCCGCCCCGTCGGTACCGGGCCATCACCACGTGGAGCCCCCGGGACCCTCCCGAGGGGCGATCGTGGCTCCTCTCCCCCCGAAAAAGCTCCTCTTGGGCAGCCCGGGGGTATCCGGGGCTCGAGTCCGGGATCTGCCGGCTCCGAACACTCTCCAAAAAATCCTCCCAGAGACCCCTGGCTGGAGTTATTTGGGAATTTAGCTACTTGAGCTGGGCTTCTTCTGGGACTTTCAGCAACCTTGTGTTTTTCATGTTGGAGTGAACGAACCTTTTCAATCTCGCTGGTATAATTTGCTCCCTCTCTTCCAGTGATTTTAACAAACTTTTCAAGGAAGGACAACAAAATATTTTCTTTATAATCCAGACCAACAACAGCCATTTTCCTCATCAGTTCTTCCATAAGTGACTCAGAGGAAGCTGTGTCCAAGTTTCCAAGAGTTCTTCCAGAGAGAACCACACCTTCCTCAGAGGAGGGAACCATGCTGGTGTCAAAGGCACTTGGGGTCAGGGAACAGTGCCCTGAACTCACTATGGCAAAATAATGTCGCAATCTGGTTAAGAAAATTGTTGGAGAGATTCCTCTGCCCTATTTAAGAGGCTAAAAGACCAAATCCAAGGTGGATTTTATTGAACAGTAAATGTGAGGTAGAGAGAGAGATGGAAAGAAAGAGAAAAGGGGGGGAGAGCAAGGGAGTGAGAGGGACAGAGACCTCCCCTGGAGCAGGGCAAGTGTGACATTGTCCCCTCTGTGTGTGTGGCCTTCCCAGGGTGGGGGTTTTACATCTGAGCCAGTTTGGGTAAGGGGGGTGGTGTTCACCCCCTGAGCAGGGATTACCCCACTGTTTCAGGTTGCCATGCAAGATGTAACCAAATGCATATTTTCAATCCCCATCTTCATCAACTGCTATAAACAGGTGGGGCAGGGTTCTTTATTTCTTCCATGACTCAGCCCTGATAATGCCCTCCAGGGGAGATATCTTCTGCTAATGGGCCATTGAGTGTCACTGCAGGACTGATAAAATTCCATCATCCCATTGTGGCATGCTCCGCCCAGGGGGAAGATCCAAGCATTCCTACCTGGATATAAGCTGAGCCTTGCAACACCAGGAGCAGCTTGCCTACTGGATTGCCAGAGGACAAGATCTCCATAACCACCACTGGACCTTCAGAGGAAGACCAGACCCTTCTACAGCATCACTTCTTGGACAGAATCGCATTCATCACTCCAACAGGACTGCAGCCACCATTTAATGGGACTGCTGCCACCACCCTGACCAAGAGGGTGTCAGGTTATATCCTGACTCTGTCAGTTTAAGGCAGTGTTTCTGTATCATTGCCTTGATCCTAATTTTGTTTTTGAATTGGAATTCTGACTTAGACTCTCCCCCTCTTTTGCCTTCAATCCGGTGCAAAATTTAGTGTGCTCATTTCTTGTTTTCCTCCCAAAACAGAATTTCCCGTTCCTAAAACTTAGCTAGATGGAGGGAGAGACTGCGAGGAAGAGGAAGATGCCCCAGGACACCCAGGCAGGTGAGGAGTAAGTCAGTGCCCCTTTCCCCCTCTCTTCTGCTCCATCTCCCAGCCCAGCACAGCCCCTGGCTGCAGGACAACCCTGCTGCCAACGCTGTCCTGCCGGGGATGCACTGGGGGGATCTCCTTCCCCTTCCCTCTGGCACGGAGGCAAATCCCATCCTTTCCTTGTCTTTCCTCCCCCAGAGAAGAAGCTGAGGACTGGAACCAAGAAGGACAAATTCCCCCAACAGAACCTTGTGGAAGAGGCCGTTTTGAGCAGTGCTACGGTGCAGAATTCGAACCGGGAGGAAATGCCTCAGAGATCCCACAGGAAGAGGGGCTCCAAATCCAGTCCAGGGTGCTCTCAGAAGGAAAGACCCACCCTGAGCCATGAAGGTGGACGGAGCTTCAGCCAAAGCTCAGAGCTGGTGGTCCATGAGCAGCTTCATGATCAGAAGAAGCCCTACAAGTGCTCAGAGTGTGAGAAGAGCTTCAGGCACAGCAGCACCCTGATGAGCCACCAGATGACCCACACTGGGGAATGGCCCTACGAGTGTGGCGAGTGTGGGAAGGGCTTCAGCTGCAGCTCCGCCCTCATCACCCACCAACGCATCCACACTGGGGAGAAGCCCTATGAGTGCGCTCAGTGTCAGAAGAGGTTTCGGACCAGCTCCACTCTCCTCCAGCATGAGCAGACTCACACCGATGAGAGGCCCTTCCGCTGCCCTGAGTGTGGGAAGGGCTTCAAGCGTAACTACACCCTCGTCAGCCACTGGCGCATCCACACTGGGGAGAGGCCCTACGAGTGTCCCCAGTGTCAGAAGAGGTTTCACACCAGTTCTGATCTTCTCCTGCATGAACGGATTCACATGGATGAGAGACCCTTCCTCTGCCCTAGCTGCAGGAAGGGCTTCAAGAGCAACTCCCACCTCATCAGGCACAAGTGGACTCACACTGGGGAGAGGCCCTATGAGTGTGGGGAATGTGGGATGAGCTTTAGCCACAACTCCACCCTGATCACCCACCGGCGCATCCACACTGGGGAGAGGCCCTATAAGTGTCCCCAGTGTGGGAAGAGCTTCCCTAGCAGCTCTCACTTGACCAGACACCAACGGAGTCACCAGTAAAAGAAATCCTGCACATGCCCCAACTGCAGGAAGAGTTCATGCACTGCTCCAGCTTTATCCCCCATGGGACAAGCCACATTGGGAAGAGCCCTGGGAACCCATTTTCCCTGTGATCCATCTGGGAAGACAGCTGTACGTTTTCCTGCCCCTGCCAATGATATGATGTGGGATGGAAGAATATGAGGGTCTGGCCATGGCCCTGTCATTACATTTATTCCCATCTCAGGTCATTGCTTGGGGCAGGAAAGGGACTCTCTTTCCCTGAAGGGTGAAATTTCCAGGCAGGGAAAATTGTGGCCAGGCAGACCCAGTGAATTGTGTTTAGTTTTCCCTGTAAATAGTTTTTCTTATCCATTCTGTTATCAATATAATTTCTGTTCCATTTGTTCCTTATCTTGTTGCTGTTCCCAATAAATCGTTCTTATCCCAGCCCGGGATCTTTGCCTTTTGTGCTTTCCATGGGAGGTGGGAGGGCAGCTAGGGCAGTGTGGTTTTAGTGGAAGCAGGAAATTGGGGAATCCCATTTCTGAACCCCAGCCTGTGGAAACCGAGCATCCCAGCTGGTCCCAGCCCTGGTGGCCATGGCAACAGCCTTGGGAGCGGGTCCCTGGCTGGGGCTGTGGGAACCTCTTCCCTCTGGTGCCCAGGGACAGGAGTGGAGGGAACGGCTGCAGCTGAGTCGGGGCAGGCTCAGGTTGGATGTCAGGAAAAGGTTTTTGCCCAGAGGCTGCTGGGGCCCTGCCCAGGCTCCCCAGGGAAGGATCCCAGCTCCAGGGCTCTCTGAGCTGCAGCAGTGTTTGGACAGCGCTGCCAGGCCCAGGCTGGCATTGTTGGGGTGTCCTGTGCAGGGCCAGCAGTTGGACTGGAGGATCCTGATGGGTCCCTCCCAGCTCAGCCAAATCTGTGGTTCTGGGATCCCATGAGCCTGGGGATGGGGCTGCCAATGGTTGCCATGGCAACGGGCTGTGGCTGCAGGCCTGAGCTGGTGTCCATGGCAACCACCCCTGGCGTGGGGTCTCCATGGAGCTGCCGAGGGACTGAGCACAGCAACAGGGGGCTGGTGATGGTTGCCTACTAAGGATCAGATTTGTCACAGGCCCTCAGAGAGGTTCCATGGGGACTTTCCAGGAGTCTCCAGGCTGTTCCAGAGCTGGAATGTCACAGGCACAGACAGGGGCTCCATGGAGACCTCCCAGGGCTTTCTGGCGACGCTAAAGAGCCATGTGGTCAGAGGCAGTCACAGCCATTCCATGGTGACATCCCAGGGGACCTTGGGCTGCAAAGGCACCAATCTGTCACAGGCACTCATGGGGGCTCCACTGTGACATCCCAGGAGTCTCCAGGCTGCCAAAGAGCTGGGATCTCCCAAACACTCACAGGGGTTTCTGTCATGGGGAAAGTTGGAGCTTCAGGCAACGTTTATTAGAGAAGCTCCTGTTGGGTCACGAGGTGCAGAAAGGATTCCCAGTAGCCACCACAGATCCCCAAATGTCACCGTTGAGTCAGAGATGACACAGACTCAGATCAGAAGGCTACGGGCTAAATGCCACCTAATTTTTCAATTCTCTTCTTTTGTATCGTGCTTTGCTACAGGTGGACCTCTCTGGTCATTTAATCAACACATTTCACATGATTGGCCAATTAAGACAACACCCTTCAGTAAACAACTTCATGGAAAAAAAGCCAACTTATTACAAACATCGTCAGGCTACCAGTTATTAATGTTTGTTTTATTTTGGGCCCTTCTGGGAGCTGCCTGGATGAAAAAAAACACTCGTGTAGCAGTTCTGTGCCAGGTAAAAATTGATGCACAGGACTTCTTTGGTCTTCACCTTCTTGTTTGTTGTTATCGTATCTAAAGTTTTGCATGCTGTCTACACCAGGCTCATCTTGCTGGAAAAGCACCGCAAAATGGCTCTAAAATGTACGGTTTCAAGGTCTCTTAAAGTTGTCTCATCCAATTAACTCTTAAAACATACATTATTTCTACTTATCGACACATAATTCATCCCTTGATTGTCCACATAACCTCTACACTGTGCTTTCCTTCACGAATCTGCCACCCTCTGCCACCAACACTGAAGAAAATGGAATAGATGAAGAAGAAGAAGAAGCGAGGGACTACACACACATTCCTCCATCTTGCTTCCTATCTACACCATACTAAAAATTCCAAAACCTAAATTTCTTACCCAAGGGACAAAGTATACTACCCTCTAATTTATTTCACACTTTGGTAAATTCTAATCTATCTCAAAGTCCTGGAAGTCCTCTCCATGTGCAAAGGTTAAAGGCAGTGTTTCTCTGGGGGTCAGGATCCCTCAGAGCAGGCAGAGAAATATTCCCTGTGCCCTGGATTACCACACATTTAACCTAAAATCCCTTATCCCCTAACATGTGAAGTTACCCAAAAATGTTCCAGGTAAGTAGGATTAGATGGAGAAGAAATAAAGAACAACAGAAAGACAGAAGATCCATAGAAAGACATGCACATAGGTACCAACTGCTTGGGTTCCAGCATCGCTAACAGAGGAACCCCAGGAGAAGGCAGGATGCAGGCCCTGGGCTGGCCTCGCGCCTCAGCTTTTAACCCCCTGGGCCTTCATGGGCCTGCCCCTAGGGTGGAACTGCCATTTGCTTGTCCAATCAGAATCAGGGTAGCACCAGCTGCTAGCGTGTGATTGATTGATTGATTAACAGCTGGGCTAATCAGAGCTGGGTTAACATTGCCCCCGCTGTGTGATTGACAGCTCTGCCAGGCCAGGGCTGGGGGCGGGGCTCTGTCCCACCACAAACCAAGGCCTGACCCGGCCCTGGCCCCGCATGGACATTGCGAGCATCCCAAGGTGTCTCGGGACACCAATCTCATCCAGCCTCTGACAGCGACCACGGTGACACTACGGAACCTCATGGAACCATTGATCTGTTGTGACAACGGAGAACCAAGGAAACGATGGTGAGACTGTAGAATCCAGGAATCATGGAATTAAGGAGAACATTGTGCAAATCATGGGCCCTATGGAAGCAAGGATCAATGATCAAACTGTGGTTTGATTGTGATTGATTTAAAACAGAAACAAGGAGGCATTGTTTCACAGTGGAGCTGCATGGGGCCAGTGGACCCCTGTGATTCTGTTGGAGCTCATGAAACCAAGAAATCATTGTAACATTGCCAGACCTCATGGAATCAAGGAGCCCATTGTGACAGTCTTAGGACCCATGAAGTCATGGAACAGGTCTACCTGTTTGGACTCCTGGGGGCTGTCTGACAGGTCCCACTGAATGTGACATGTCAAGGGCCAGTTCCCATCTGACCATGACGCACTGGGGATCTGTGCTTTTATTCCTACGGGAAAGAACTGTCTTTCTTGTCTAGGCACCTATGGCCAAAATCAGGATTCTGCATCTAAAATTCTCTATATCCAAGGGTTACTCCCAGACAAAATCTGCCCATACCAGTCAAGTCTGGCTAGACTTGGCCTCTGGTGACTGCCTCTCATATGCCTCTGCACCACTGGGGCTCAGTTGTTCCCTTCCTTTGGACAGCATTGTGACACTGCGGAGGATTGTGGAACCAACGGACCATGGTGACACTGCAGGCCCTTGTGGAACCTGTTACACTGTAGGAACTTGTGTAACGAAGGGGAACATTGTGACACTGCAGAGTACCATGGATCCCAGGGGCCACTGTGACACTGTGCAACCTCACAGAACCAAGGACATCATTGTGGCTCTGTTGGGCCATATGGTTCCAAAAGGCCAGTGTGAAGCAGCAGGGCTTTGTGGAACCAAGAGGCCATTGCTGCATTTCAGGGCCTTGTGGAGCCAAAGGGCCGTTGTGATCCTGCAGGGCACCATGGATCCATGGAGAGCATAGCAAGGCCCCATGGAATCATGGAGAGTACTGTGACACTGTGGGGCCCCATGGAACCAAACGGCCATTGTGATCATGCAGGGGCTCATGGAAGCACGAGAGCCATTGTGACAATATGGGAAGTTGTGGAAACAAGGGGATCATTGTTGCACTACTGGGCCTCAATGGAACCAAGGGGCCATGGTGACTCAGTGGGGCTTCATGGAACCCAAAGGCCATTAGGACACTGTGGGGCCTTGTGGAACCATGGAGACTGTTAAGATCCTTAAGAATTTGTGTAATCAAGGGGCCATTATGAGACCAGAGGTCATCATGGAAGCAAGAGAACCATTGTGACATTGCAAGGCCTCATGGAAGCAAGGACCTGATGTGGCACTGCAGGGCCCTGTGGAAGCAAGGGAACATGAAATAGGTGTGGCTGCCTTGGCCTCCCAGGGGTCACATGACAGGTCTGGCTGACCTTGGAATGTGGAAGGCTGCTCCCATCTGCCCCTGAAACACCGGGGCCCTGGGCTTTCCTTTGTATGGGAAAGAACTGTCCATTTTTTCCAGGCATCCATGGCCAACATTAGGATTCCACCTCCAAATTTCTGAGTATCCAAGGATTGGTCCCAGAGAAAAGCTGCCATAACAGACAGGTCTGGCTGGTCTTTGACTCCTTAGTGCTAGCACTCACCTATTTTCCAAACACTGGAAAGGGCTTTGTGCTTTTCTTTTTATAGAGGAAAACCATCCCTCTTCTGTAGACACAAATGCCTGAAATTAGGACACTTCATTCATAATTTCAAATATCCAAGTTTTTATAAGTAAAAGTTAAAGTATATTAAATTATAGTTCAATTAGATTGTATTATTACGTTATATTAATTGTATTATGTTAAGAGTGGGGGGTTATTAGAATGTTCTAAGAGAAAAGTCCTGTGTTTGGTGGAAGGGCGGTCTGGTGGGACAAGGTGAGGTTGAAGAGGGATTGAATGGAAGATCTGACCAATCATTCGAAGCTCTGCAGAAATGATTGGTCCAGAATGAATGGTGTTAAAGACCAATGGGAAGCCTGGAAATGGACCAATCACCATGCGGATTCAACATGGACCAATCCTAGACTCCAAGGGGGCTATAAATGGGGGGAGTAAAGTTAGGTCAAGGTTCTTGTTTCTGAAAACTTGCTTTCTGAGGGAGCCCAGTGCACTTGGGGATAGTGCACTGTTCTGGTTTTGGCTCGCTGTGTGAGTGCTCGGGCTTATCCTAGGTACTCCGTTCCTTGTAGCTCTTTTAATAAATGAGAACCTCTTTCTCCAGAGAAAGTTTGGCCTCGTTCAGTTCATAACACAAGGGTTGCTCCAAGCAAACTTGCCCGGACAGAATGATCAGGCTTGCCTTAACCTCTGGTGGCTGCTGCTCATCAGCCCCTGAAACATGGGGCCTCCGTGGTTTCCTTCCTATTGAGATCAATGTGACACTTGGGATCCTTGTGAAATGAAGTGGCCATTGTGGCACTGCAGAGCACCATGTGACACTGTGACACAAGGGACCAATGTGACACTTTAGACCCTCGTGGAACCAAGGACATCATTGTGGCTCTGTTGGGCCGCATGGTCCCAAGGGGCCAGTGTGAATCAGCGGTGTGGGTTAGCCCAGCTGTCACTCAGAGTCAGCCAGATTTTACCCTGAAAGAACTGAGTGTGAGTTCAAACCCTGAGAAAAATTTGTTTTACTTAGGGTGCATTTGAGAGGTCCTTCATAAGTCTTTAGTGTTATTATACTAAGTTGTCCAAGTTCTGCTTCCTTACTGGTTACTTGTTGCCCCTCTATGCTTATTGTTCTAGAGTTTTCTACCCCTAAGTGTACATGTTGTTGCTTCCCTGTTGTCTTGGGTCTTTGGATCCTGCCCCTCATACTGTTCTTGATTTCTCCATGTTTATTGTTTTTCACCCTGTTTTTAAAGTTCCTTTTAAAAAACTCCATTGATCCTGCTCCTTTTCATTTTTGCCACCCTCGCCCTGAAGTCAGGGAACCAGAGAGGTTTGTTGCAGCCACCCTCATTGGGACATTTGGCGCCCAAACAGGGACCATGACATTCAGGGCTCTCTGTGTCAGTCACATTAGCTGGGGTTAGCTGATGGATAGGGCAGTGCTCTCCAGGATTTTGGATTGTGCTGGGCCTGGCAGATTCATCATTGCTTCAAGGGATCTTGCCCAGGATTGGCAGGGACAACGACAGTTTCACCTGCATAGGATTGCAGGTTGGTTTGGGGAAATGCAAGACATTTATTGCCCATTTTGCCACTGTGTTCTTACAATATGCACCCAAGTCCCATAATTGATTTGGGATGTTCCGGTGGCTCTTCCCCATAAGGTACTGTCCTGGGTTGACTATATGATGCTTTTATCCCCAATCGTCTCATTCTGTTTATGTTGAATAATAAGTTTTGCACCTTAAGAATGTTCCAGAGAGTGAAGGGGGGGAGAGAAGAAGTGCGCAGTTTGTTTTCAGACACTGTACTCCACTCCCCCACATTCCTGCTCCTGACTGTGTTGTCTGCAGACAGACAGCGGGACAGAGCTCTTCTTTTGCGTTTTAGTTAGTGTTAGCTAGCTGAGGCAAAGAAGTTCCCTGGACTGTGACTTTTTTCTTTTCTTTGGACCTCTTGAAAGCTGCTCTGGCCTGAACACCCAAGGGAGCACCGGCAGCTGCAGCTGTGGCCCACCGGGCCGGGCCTGGCCTGTGACAATTCCAGCACCAGAGGGACTCATCAGAGACTGAGTGAGCTGCAACCCGGGGACAGGGTTTTCTCAGTTTGTTATCTCTTTTAGAGTGGCAAGAGGTCTCATTTTTTGATATTGTTTTGGTTTTATTCTTTAGTAAACAGTTTTTTTCCACCTTTCTCCAAGGAGGTATTTTTTCCTCCCGGACCAGTTGGGGAGAGGGGCCGACTGGATCTGCTTTTCCCACCGGAGATCCTTTGGGGGATTCTTCCCCAAATTTGCTCTAAACCTGGACAAATACATGAATTGGTGCCCAACGCGCGGCTGGAAAAGGTGGAAAATTGTGTGTTTGTTGTTGTTAAAGCAGTTAGTAGCCATGCTGCTTGAACCCCTGATTTCTCTGGTTGTGAAAGCCTTCGTGTGGCTCTGGGCTCTAGACCTTGTTGAGGTTTCAATACCTTTCTGGTCACTAGGATTATTGTCCATAACATGTAATTTTTACGGTAGAGGGGTACGGATTGGAATAGCTATTGTGCTGGCCTCTGTGATAATGATTTATAAAGCGTTTACAAAGATACTGGTGTCTGTTTACGATATGTATGGTTTATGGTTTCTTCATCCTACTCTGCATCCCAGTTTCAGTAGTACGTTTTGGGAATTTATTAGCAATTACACTCAGTCTGTTAGAGGAGGAGCTGAGAATCAGACTTTCCAGCCTTCCCTTTCCTTCTTCTCTTTTGGATCAGTTATGTCACTTTTTGAGAATGTTCAGTTTCCCCTGAATGTTGAAGAGACCATCTTTCTGGTATTTAATCTGGTAAGCTTCTTCTATATGGTCTGCAGCTTCTCTAGAATGAGGCCTGAGATATCCAGAAGAGCTGGTGAGAACCCTGACCCAGAAGCAGATGCAGGTGTGAAAAATCCTGAGTGGTGTGGAGAATAGGAAAATATAGGCCAAACCCTGAAGGAATTTTCTGATCCTGTAGACTGAGATTTTCCACGGGAACAAATTCAGAATGAAGCAGAAGTGGGGAAATACCTAAAAGAGAAGTGCCATGACGATTCTAAGGAGAAAAGGCTCATTGCAATAAGCTGGGCCCTGGCCTATGCTTATCGCACTTTGTTAGATAGTGTAGGGCAGCAGACAGAGGCAGGGGGGCAGGGAGATAAATCAGCTATCCCAGTCACTCAAGCTGTAGCCAACAGCCCAGGCTCGAAGCCAGCAGCCAGACCAGACAGTGAGCCTAAGCCAGCATCTAAACCCATGGCTGTTGCTACCAGTACTAGAAGTGGGAAATGCACGGAAAAAACTAATCGACCAGTGGATGATGATGATGATGGTGATACAGAAGAAGGAACCTCGATGCCTCCTGACATAAAATCAGGAGTCAAAGCAGCAGGTGCAAGATCAGACGCAAATATTGAGTCCTTTTCCCTGAAGGACCTTCGTGGCCTACGGAAGGATTACACCCGACGACCTGATGAACCCATAATTAGTTGGCTGGTCCGTCTCTGGGATGCTGCAGGCGAGACTACAATTCTGGATGGCACTGAAGTGAGGCATTTGGGATCCCTGTCACAGGATCCTGTCATCGACCAAGGAATGATGAGGGTGGCTAATCCACACAGCCTCTGGGAACAGGTCTTGGACAGTGTTGCACGAAGATACCTGTGTGCAGATGGTCTTTATATGCAACCAACTCAGTGGAAGACCATAGAGCAAGGGATCCAACGCCTGAGAGAAATGGCAGTGGCAGAGATTATCTTCTCAGATGATGTGACAACCAAGAATCCAGACTTGGTACCATGCACATCTGTGATGTGGAGAAAACTTGTACGACTTGGGCCACGAGAATATGCTTCTGCTTTAGCAATAATGAAGCGGGATGATGGTGAGGAGACTATGCTGGATATGGCAAGGAAGCTCTGAGCATATGCAGACGCTGTGCATGGCCCAACACATGCCAGAATCACAGCAGTGGAAACATGTCTGCAAAAATTAGAAGACAAGATAGAGGAGAATCATAAGAAGCTCAGAGAGGAGATTAAAGAAGACCTTCTCCAAATTTTAGCAGTACAGATTCGAGGTTCTGGTATCCAAGGCAGACGTTTCCCAGATGGTGAGAGAAGGTACACCCCATGAGCTGAGCTGTGGTTCTTCCTGTGTGATTCCAGAGAAGACATGAGAAGGTGGGATGGAAAACCTACCGCTGTTCTGGCACGACGGGTGCGTGAACTGAAGGAAGCCACCAGAAGGAAAGCAGCTCCAGTTGCCCGTAGCCGAACGGCCAGGTATGATGATGATGACATCTCTGAACCCACTGAAGGAACATCTAAGACATATGCCCAGGGAAAGAATGATAACCAGGCTTAGAGGGGCCCTGCTTCTAGCCAGGTAGAGGCCAGGGAAAATCGTGTTTTCTGGTCTGTGTGGATTCGTTGGCCTGGCACATCGGAACCACAAGAGTACAAAGCTTTGGTTGATACTGGTGCTCAATGTACATTAATTCTGTCGAGACAGGTGGGGACAGAGTCTGTTTCTATTGCTGGTGTGACAGGGGGATCACAGGATTTTACTTTGGTAGAAGCTGAGGTGAGCCTGACTGGAAATGAGTGGAAGAAACACTCTATTGTGACTGGCCCAGAGGCCCCATGTATTTTGGGCATAGACTACCTTCGAAGTGGGTATTTCAAAGACCCAAAGGGACTAAGATGGGCATTTGGAATAGCTGCTGTAGAGACAGAGGGTGTCAAGCAGTTGAAGAGCTTGCCTGGACTGTCAGACAGCCCATCTGCAGTAGGTCTCCTGAAGGTGGAAGAGCAACGAGTGCCAATTGCCACCTCAACAGTGCACCGCTGACAGTACCGAACGAATCGAGATGCTGTGATCCCCATCCATAAGATGATCCGAGAGCTGGAGAGCCAAGGGGTGGTCAGCAAGACCCACTCACCCTTCAACAGCCCCATTTGGCCTGTGCGAAAATCTGAAGGAGAATGGAGATTGACTGTGGACTACCGTGCATTGAATGAAGTGACTCCACCACTGAGTGCTGCCGTGCCGGACATATTAGAGCTCTAGTATGAGCTTGAGTCCAAGGCAGCAAGGTGGTACGCCACTATAGACATAGCCAATGTATTTTTCTCCATTCCTCTGGCAGCAGAATGCAGGCCTCAGTTTGCCTTCACATGGAGGGGAGTGCAGTACACCTGGAACCGATTGCCCCAGGGGTGGAAGCACAGCCCCACCATCTGCCATGGACTGATCCGGGCTGCACTGGAAAAGGGTGAGGCTCCAGAACATCTGCAGTATATTTATGACATCATTGTGTGGGGGAACACAGCTGCGGAAGTGTTCGAGAAAGGGAAGGAAATTATCCAGATCCTCCTGGGAGCTGGTTTCGCCATTAAAAAGAGCAAAGTAAAGGGACCAGCTCGTGAAATTCAATTCCTGGGAGTGAAGTGGCAAGATGGACGGCGTCAGATTCCTACAGATGTCATCAACAAGATCACAGCAATGTCTCCACCCACCAATAAGAAAGAGACACAAGCTTTCTTGGGTGCAATAGGTTTTTGGAGGATGCATATTCCTGAGTACAGTCAGATCGTGAGCCCTCTCTACCTGGTCACCCGCAAGAAGAACAATTTCCAGTGGGGCCCTGAGCAGCAACAGGCCTTTGTCCAGATCAAGCAGGAAATTGCTCATGCAGTAGCCCTTGGCCCAGTCAGGACAGGACCAGAGGTGAAGAATGTGCTCTACTCTGAAGCCGGGAACCATGGCTTGTCCTGGAGCCTTTGGCAGAAGGTGCCTGAGGAGACTCGGGGTCGACCACTGGGATTTTGGAGTCAAAGCTACAGAGGGGCTGAAGCCAACTATACTCCAACAGAGAAAGAAATCCTGGCTGCCTATGAAGGAGTCCAGGCTGCTTCGGAGGTAATAGGCACTGAAGCACAACTCCTCCTGGCACCCCGACTACCGGTGCTGGGGTGGATGTTCAAAGGCAAGGTTCCTTCCACTCACCATGCCACCAGTGCTACATGGAGCAAGTGGATTGCTCTCATCACTCAGCGCGCCCGTATAGGTAAACTGAATCGCCCTGGGATTTTGGAGGTCATTACAAATTGGCCCGAAGGTGAGAATTTTGGTGTCACAGATGAAGAGGAACAAGAACCAGTGACACGTGCTGAAGAGGCTCCTCCCTATAACCAACTGCCCTCAGAGGAAACACGCTACGCTCTTTTCACTGACGGTTCCTGTCGCATCGTAGGGATGAACCGGAAGTGGAAAGCAGCCGTATGCAGCCCCACACGACAGGTTGCACAAGCTACCGAAGGAGAAGGTGGATCAAGCCAATTTGCTGAACTCAAAGCTGTTCAACTGGCCCTAGACATTGCTGAGAGAGAGAAGTGGCCAAAGCTCTACCTCTACACTGATTCATGGATGGTAGCCAATGCTCTGTGGGGATGGCTGGAGAGGTGGAAAAAGGCTAACTGGCAGCGTAGAGGAAAACCAATTTGGGCTGCTGAAGAGTGGAAAGACATTGCTACCAGGGTAGGGAGGCTACCTGTGAAAGTCCGCCATGTAGATGCCCATGTACCCAAGAGTAGGGCCACGAGGAGCACCAAAACAATGAGCAGGTAGACCAAGCTGCAAAGATAGGGGTGTCCAAAATAGACCTAGATTGGGAACATAAGGGAGAGTTATTCCTAGCTCAATGGGCCCATGATGCCTCAGGCCACCAGGGCAGAGATGCCACCTATAAGTGGGCACGAGACCGAGGGGTGGATCTAACCATGGACAGTATTTCTCAGGTTATCCATGACTGTGAGACGTGTGCTGCCATCAAGCAGGCCAAGCGAGTGAAGCCCCTCTGGTACGGTGGGCGGTGGTCCAAGTACAAGTATGGGGAGGCCTGGCAGATTGACTACATCACACTGCCCCAGACACGCCAGGGCAAGGGCTACGTGCTGACCATGGTGGAGGCCACCACTGGATGGTTGGAAACCTACCCTGTGCCTCATGCTATGGCCCGGAACACCATCCTGGGCCTGGAAAAGCAAGTTCTGTGGAGACATGGCACCCCTGAGAGGATTGAGTCAGACAATGGGACTCATTTCAAGAACAGCCTTATCAACACCTGGGCTAGGGAACATGGCATTGAGTGGGTGTACCATATTCCCTACCATGCACCAGCTGCAGGGAAAGTGGAGAGGTACAATGGACTACTAAAAACCCAGTTGAAAGCTTTGGGTGGGGGATCTTTCAAGAATTGGGAGCAGCATCTGGCAAAAGCCACCTGGTTAGTTAACACCCGAGGTTCCACCAACCGAGCAGGTCCTGCCCAGTCTGAGTCCCTGAATGTAATAGAAGGAGACAAAGTCCCAGTGGTACATATCAGAGGTTTGTTAGGGAAGACTGTGTGGATCAATTCTGCCTCGAGTACAGACAAACCCATTCGTGGGGTTGTCTTTGCTCAGGGACCAGGTTGCACGTGGTGGATAATGCAAAGAGATGGAACAACACAATGTGTACCTCAGGGAGATCTGATTGTGGGGTAAGAATGATGTGCAATATCACTGTTCATTGGATGTTACTGCCATTGTCTGTACATTAAACCATACAGACATGAGATAGAAGGAAATGTGTAAGAGTTGAAGGTCTGGGCAAGTGGAAGATGGAGCTTTAAGTGACTAAAGTGAAAAGGGGGAATCCTGCAGCTCTGTAATATAGGGCCTGGATTCAGTGGTCCAGTGTGGGGATGTGATGAAGGCATGATGGGTATTGCTTGTAATTTTGGGGGAACAGATAGAAATTTTGTATGAATAATGCATGATGTGTTGTAGTATGTTGATGATATGGGGATAAGGGGTGGAATGTCCTGGGGTGACGTTATGATGCTTGTATATCCCCATTCATCTGTTCTGTGCCTTTAAGACCGGCACTGAAGAGTGGAAGTTTTGTTTGGGTTTCTCTTATCAGGACACAGAGACAAGCAGTACACAGAGCTGTTGTTTTTTTTACTTCCAGCTTTGGGCTTGCTGCTTTTGCTTGCTCTCTTTTTCTGCTCTTGCTTCTGCTCTGCTTTCTGCCTCTGCTTATTAGCTAGTTCTAGCTAAACAGTCCCATTGCTTCCTGGACTGTTTCTCCTCTCCTGTTCCTGTGACCATCTCGAACCTGCTCCGGACTGGGACCCGGGAACACCAAGGGTTCAGCTGCAGCGGCTGGCCCAGCGCCGGAGGGACTGAGAACAGAGCAACCACCCCTGAAAGAGACTTTCTGATTTTGCCATCTTTCTCAGAGCGGTGTCATCGGGTAATGTTCATTTTGTGTGCTGGGGGGTGCGGGGCCAGTCAAATAAACAGGTTCTTTCCACCTCTCTCCGAGGAATTTTTTCCCGAACCGGTTGGGGGGAGGGGCCGTGTGGGTTTCGCTTTCTGGAGGGGCCCTCCTTTGCAGATTCTTTAACAAATTTGCCCTAAACCAGTACATATGTGCATCAAGAAAGTCTTTGAGAGAAACATGAAAGAATTCAGAAACTTCCCCTGATATTATTTTGGATTTTCATGATTTTCTGGAATGCAGGGTGAAGTGTAAGGATGCCAAA
Source organism: Zonotrichia leucophrys gambelii (assembly GCF_028769735.1). Lineage (NCBI taxonomy): Eukaryota > Metazoa > Chordata > Aves > Passeriformes > Passerellidae > Zonotrichia > Zonotrichia leucophrys. The sequence goes on from NW_026992556.1 coordinate 27,243, forward strand.
AGGAAAGTGAAAGCAAATCAATAAATCTTTAAAAACTCAGAAGCCTCTCCTGTTTGTTCCTTGAAGAAGTTGCCAAACAATTTCACTTTTGCCATCCTTTGAAAGATCTTACAGGAAAAAGCATTGGCCAAAAGTGCTGCCCTGTGTTTCTGAAGAGCAACAAGCATTTTGTGTTGATGCAAGGTGTCTACCAGGGTTTGGGGTTCTGTGTGTGTATGCTTTGAATGTGAGTCTTTGCAGGACTATTAATAATTAGACCATGTACTGAAGAGAACATGTTACTGTGTTGTGCTGTCCAGTGCTGAAGAGGGTTGAGACAGAGCAGGTAGCTCTGTGTGTGTGTGTAACTTGCATGAGCAGCACGGGAGCAGTCCCCAGGGCCTGGAGAAGCAAACGGGTTCACGGTGCTGAGGACAAGGTGTCCAGATCTCGGGATTGTCCGGCCAAGCTCTTCTGGCTCCTTGTGCTTCGAGCACTGGCCGGGAGCCCTGCAGAGCCCCGGGTGCAGCTTCCCAACTTCCCCCTCTGTCTCCTCCCTGCCTCCAGGGTAAAGGCACTCCCTGGCATTGCACTGGCTGTGCCTCCCTCCTAGAGCAGTGAAGGGATCGTTTCCCAGCCAAGGTGGCTCTCCCATGGAGACAGGAAAATGGACGAACTCCTGCTGCCCCAGCATCAGGCAGGTGCAGGGTGTCCCTGCCTGTCAGCCCCTGCCCTGCTTCCCAGAGATGCCAGTGATTGTTCTAGAAGTCATGGATCTGGATTTCCAGGAGCATGTTTGCAAAGACACGAAAGACAAAAATTGACAAGAATTGTTTGTGCTTCTCTTCCTGAGTTTTTTCCAATGTATTTTCTAGTAGAAAAGCATGGACCAAATTGGCAAAGTTCATATAATGTAGGAAAAGCATCGTCCTGTATTTGACTTGAGTGGAGGACAGTTGCAAGCTCTCCTGTCAAATGTACACACAAAATCTCAGTGCATTTTGTGTCTTTCCACTGAGTCAGTATAAAAGATGACGATTCTCAGAAGCTGAATACTAATTTTTCCATTTATATGAAATGTGAAAGTTGTTAGTTCATAGGATGACAGATAACTGAGGTCTGGAGGCAGCTGTGGTGGTGTCCAGGTTTATATCCTGTATCCAATGCCCAATGCAGCAGCATCAAATCAGGTTCATCTTAGTTTTCTGCAGACAGGTCTTGAGGAAAACATCAGTTCACCTAGAGCAGGGTTTGAATCCCTGCAGTGCAGCTGACTCCGCACCGGCTCTCTGGGCCACCGCCTGCCAGGGGCAGGAGCAGAGATTTCCCTTGGCCGGGGCCGGAGCCCTGGCGTGGCAGTGCCTGAACAGCACCTCCCTGCCTACAGTGCCTTCCTGGATGGCTGCCCCAGGGACTGGCATTTGACCCTGCACTTGCTGCAGGAGTCCTGGCCCTGCTTCCAACCTGAGCAAACGCTCGGACCCATCTCAGAAGCTCGGTGCCCGAGGGGGCCGCCACAAGTGGTTGCCAGGGACCTGAGGCCATGGCTGCCCTGATTTTGGGTACACGGTGCTGATGTCAGAGTGGCCATTGTGACCTGTGCCACCAAGGCCACAAAAGGGAACGCGGGGCTCAAGCCGAGTGTCAGTGCGACCTGACAACGGGCGGAGAAGGTAGGGCAGGGACGTGGCTGCCCAGGGACCAGAGGGGTCCCAGACCTTGGGGCTCTGGGCCTGTGCTGCAGGCTCACCTGCCCCTCCCTTCCCATAATCACAGAATCAGCGAAAAGCCAGAGGACACTGTGGTGTTCCTCAAGGCGACGACGGGAGGAGAAACAGACAGGAGCAGGGCTCACGCAGGCCTGAGCAGGGAGTACAGCCTCGTGGCTCTGGGCCTGTTCTGCAAACTCCCCCCCCCTCTCTTCTTTCTCCCATAGACAGAGTGGAACAGCACCTCGAAGTGACCACGTCCCTCGAGGAGATAGACTCAGCGTAGACAGCCGCCATGTCTGACAGCAAGCAGGAGGGCCCTGGAGCCAAGGAGCCAGGTGAGGGTAAAGCAGCCCTCTGACAGCCTGGCCCAGGGGCTCTTGTGGCAGCAGGCAGCGTGGGGATCAGAGCAGAGGCAGGGGGAGGCAGGAGCTGCTCGGCCATGCCGGGGCTGGGAGCCTCCTTCCTGCCCAAGTGGGGCCCAGCAGGGCCAGGGCGCAGCTCCTGGGACAGCCGTGCCCACAATGGCCCCTGCTCTGCAAGGCCTCCAGCCCTGCCCATCAGCCAGGCAGGGACAGAGCAGCCTTGGGGCCGATGCTGCTGCAGGCTCAGAGCCCCGCAGAGCTGCTCATGCCCAGTGCCATTGGCTCTGTCCCCTGCAGCCTGCATGCTGTGTCGCCGTGCCGAGGCTGACCCGGACATGTGCGGTGACAAACTGCGCAAGGGTGGGCTCTGTGCCCACGTGTTCTGCATGGTGAGTGGCTCCGGGCGCTCCCTCCACCATTGCAATGGGCAGCTCCTGCCGCCCTCTCCTCATCAGCTCCTCCCCTTGCCTGCAGCTCTTTGCTACTCTCCTCTTTCGGCAAGAGAACCGCCACCTTGGACTCATGGGATTTCTCCCACGAGATCTCCAAATTGTGGTCTGGCGGGCAGCACAGAAGGTGAGAGCCTGACAAGAGCAGGGAGATTTGTGCCTGGCGAGGTTGGCCAGAGCTTAGCCCAGACAGCAGGAAAGAAAGGCCGGCCCGACAGCCGGGACAAAGTCTGGCTCCCAGCAGCTCTGGAACAGAGGCCCTGGCACAGGAGCCTCCCTCCTCCAGCAGGCGGCTCTGTGGGCTGGGAGCCGGCAGTGGCCACGTCCTGCGCCCTGCCCAGAGCCCTGCGGCTGCCCAGGGAGGCCTCGAGGCTGCTGCTGCTGATGCGGCTGATGCGGCTGCTTGGCTCTTTCCAGCGCTGCTGCGTCTGCGGCCAGAGCGGGGCAACCATCATGTGCTGCGTGCCGGAATGTGACAGATGGTTCCACCTGCCCTGTGCCAAGGAGGGCGGCTGTGTCAATGTATACGTTACTCCATTCAGGTACCTCATCTCTCTTTATGGCCACCCCTGGGGAATGATCCAGCATTTCTCACTTTCCCCATCCATTTTCCTCCAGGTCCTTCTGCCCTGAGCACCGTCCAGAGCAGGAGGTAGAGGCGACTCCTGAGCCGGACACCGTTTGCCTCATCTGCCTGGAGCCTGTGGAGGACAGGACGACCTTCACAACCCTGGTGTGCCCAACGTGCCAAAGGGCCTGGTTCCACAGGGACTGCATCCAGGTAGGAGCCCTCCCCTCAGCACCGGGGCACAGCAGGTGCTCAGCAGCAGCAGCAGGGCCTCGCTCACCCTGCCTGTGTTTGCCCTGCAGGGACAGGCCTTGCGCGCTGGTGTTTTGTATTTCCAGTGCCCCCTGTGCAGAGACAGGGGGGAATTCCCTGTTGAAATGTTCATCTTGGGGATACGAGTCCCCTTCAGGTTGATGTCCTTCTGCCTGGCCCACCAGGCAGGAGGGTGCAAGTGCTGTGCTGTACCAGGCCCTGTCCCAGGAGCCCTCGCCCTGCCCTGTCCCATGAGTCTGGGCTTCAGCTTCACACCTGTGGAAGGGGCTAGCAGCGGGCCTGTTAGCTAAAGGAGCAAGAAGTAAGAAGAAGAAGAAGCTGATAAGGAGCTTTCTCCAAGGCCGTAACCAAGGAGATCGAGAGAAAGAAGATAAGAGCATTCTGCAGCTGGACGAAGCGATTTTAGAAAGTTAGGTGGAGTCAGTGTAACTTTTCACCAATGGTATGATATTGAATTATTGTGGCCAATAGCTAAGGTAGAAGAAGGGTAAACAACTGGAAAGTGTATAAAAGATCAGCCATTTTCATTAATAAACTGTTGCCAAGTGTTACCAACTGAGACTACTTGTGGTCTCTGCTTTATGTCGTGACCGCCTCGACTGCGACATTTTGGTGACGCCGACGTGATAAGAACATAGTCGGTGGGGGCCCATACGGGTCCTAGCAATTGGCAACCGTGACCCACTGGGACGTAGTGGGGGAGGCGGCGTTGGTGCAGCTGAGAGTGGCAGGTGGAAGCCACAAGGAGGTCCGGACCTGATTCCCTCCAATCAAGACACCTGGAAGTAGGTGAGCCACCAACTAGTAATAATGGGACAAAATTTATCTAAAGAGGAAGAAAGTGTTTTGTCTACCTGGAAAGTTTTGTTAAGAAATAAGGGAATTAATACGTCAGACTATGCGCTTCGTAATATATTGCTGTGGGCTAAATCACAGAATTTTGGCACTGATCCCGACACAGCATTTAGTGTTAAGGCATGGAAGAAAGTCGGGGACAGACTTTGGCAAGTTATTCGAGCGGGAGATAAAACAGCTGTTGATTTAGCAGTAACCTGGAACTCGCTCTTTGAGGCTTTAAAAGAATGGAAAGTAGAGAGAGAAACGGAGCAAGATGCGGACGAAGAGTCGGGGCTGATAACAGAACCTGACGGGGGGGCTGAGGCAGAGGGGGCCTCTGAGGTAGAAGGGGGCTCTGATGGGGAACTTGGTGAAGAAAGTTCGGGCGCCATGGGAGTTACCTGGCACGCTGCCAGAGCTTCTGGGAAAGCTGCCAAAGCTTCTGGGAAGGCTGCCAAAGCTTCTGGGAAAGCTGACAAGGCTTCTGGGAAAGCTGCCAAAACTTCTGGGCAACCTGCCCTAGCCTCTTCTTATCAGACCCCTAAGCCTCCTTATCTCACACCTGCGCAGCAGCTCGAGATGGTGCCTGTATATACTACACGGCTACGCCAGTTAGCTGAAATGTCTCTAGCAGAGAGAAAAACCCAGCCGTCCGCCCCCCCGCTTCCCTCCTCTCTGGTCCAGCCGTCCGCCCCCCCGCTCCCCTCTGAGATGCTTGGACAACCTGCAAGGATGTATCCTCCTTTACCTGACAGTGACAGCAACAGCGAGTCAAGTGATGAGTCTCCCGCAGTAACACCTGTGTTGGGGCAAGGAGCTCTGGTCCCTTCATCTTCTAAGAGCTCTAGCCTTACTGCCCCATGGACTTTGCCTCCATGCCAAGTCACTGTGCTTCCTCGACACCCTCAGGAGTTTTGGGAATTTGTTAGGAGGAAAGCAGTTGAAGAAAAGAATTGGGACATCATAGAAAGGTTAGGTGCTCCAAGAGTACCTCAGGAGAACAGTGCCAATGCAAATGTTGCTTGTGATAACCCTATGGCTTTTCCAGTTTTCAAAGCAGCTCCTGGAGCAGGACAGAATGACAGTCATCACATCTTCGCCTGGAGGGTTGTGCAAGACCTCCAATCAAAAGTAGCTCAGTATGGTATTAATTCCTCAGAGGTAATGCAGTTAATACGTGTGATTAATGCAGATTTGCTTGCACCTTATGATATCACTCATCTTGCTACAATTCTATTCCAGCCAGTACAATATGGTGTATTTCAAGAAACTTGGAGGCGAGTGGCTGAGCGCACGGCTTTAACAAATATGCAGTTGCCTCAACATGACCCTCGTCATGCTGTGGGTGTTGATGCCCTACTGGGCTCTGGGCCTTTTGCTAATCCAGATTTACAGGCAAGGTGGGATCCTTCGATTTTGGCACAAGCTCAGCAAATTGGCATGACTGCCTTAACTAAAACAATGGAAATGGCAGCTCCAAAGCAGAAATATGTTACTATACAACAAGGGACGAGAGAACCATTTTTGCAGTTTGCAGAAAAACTTGCTGCCGCCATTGAGAAACAGGTAGATGATGAAACTTTGCGAGAGAAATTGTGTGTACAATTGGCTAAAGAAAATGCAAACCCAGACTGCAGAAAGATTATTGACACTTTGCCTGGGGAACCCACCTTGTCTGAAATGGTTACTGCTTGCTCAAAAGTTGGTTCAGTTGAACATAAAATGGCAGCTCTTGCTGCAGTGTTAAGACCTTCAGCAAAGTGTTATAATTGTGGACAACAAGGGCACGTAAAGTCACAGTGTACTGTCCGGAAAACAACATTTAGGCCAAGTGCAAGCAGCGATGTTGTATGCAACCGTTGTGCTAAATCTGGGCACTATGCTAAGCAATGCAGGAGCAAATATCATGCAAATGGTCAGCTATTGCCGGGAAACCCAAAGAGGAGCGCGAAGGGGCGCGTGGGGAAACAAATACCCCAACAACCACAACAGCAAGTGCGGGTCTTCCCAGCCCTGCAAAGCTACCCATTTGCGAACAATTCTCAGGGGCAACAAGTGGGTCCGCAGGGATTGATATACCCACCGCTGACACAGTAACCATTTTAACAAAAGAAATATGTAAAGTGCCTCTTGATGCCTATGGTCCGATAGGACGGGGATTGAGTGCGTTTTTGATAGGGAGATCAAGTACTACACTTAGAGGTATTCATGTGCATCTAGGGCTTATTGATGCTGATTATTTAGGGCAGATTCATGCTATGGTATCCATTGATGACCCTCCTGTTACTATTCAGAAAGGAACTTGTATTGCTCAACTTGTACCTTTTGTGAGTTCTGTTCCAAATACAGTGGACCGAAGTCGCGGCACAGGAAGCTTTGGATCGACAGGAGAACCTCAAGTGTTTTGGACTGAGAAAGTAACAGAGAGCCGTCCAGAAAAGACATGCACTCTCACCGCCAGTGGATGTCATCCAGGAACTATATCAGTAACAGGTTTGATTGACACTGGAGCAGATGTCACAATACTCTCACGACTTTGCTGGCCTCAATCCTGGCCTCTTACTCGTGCAAGTTTTGGACTCCTGGGATTGGGTGGTGCTACAACAGGTGGCCTGTCAGCCATTGTAATTAATGTAAAACATCCTGATGGCCAACAAGCTAACATCAGACCCTATGTTGCCGATGCTCCTCAAAGTTTGTGGGGACGAGATTGTTTATCTCAATGGGGTGTCAAAATTACTACGGATTTTTAATGGGGGCCACTGTGTTGCAGGGCAATGAACGTCCAGTTGTACCCCTGACATGGTTGACAGATAAGCCTGTCCGGGTTCGCCAGTGGCCCCTGACTACTGAAAAGCTTACTGCCCTGCAAGAATTAGTTACAGAACAATTGCAAGCAGGACACATTGAGGAATCATTCAGTCCCTGGAACACCCCTGTTTTTGTAATAAAAAAGAAATCGGGAAAATGGAGACTTTTACATGATTTACGGCAGATAAATGCTGTAATGGCAACAATGGGAGCTTTGCAACCAGGCCTTCCTACACCCACGATGATTCCACAGGAATGGCAAATAGTTGTCATTGATCTAAAAGATTGTTTCTTCACTATTCCATTGGCTGAGCAGGACAAAGAAAAATTCGCTTTTACGGTGCCTTCTATAAATCATGCGGAACCTGATAAAAGATATCAATGGAAGGTACTCCCACAAGGCATGAAAAATTCGCCAACTATTTGTCAATGGTTTGTGGCACAGGCCTTGTCAAAAGTGCGGGAGCAATTTAAAAACTGCTACTGCTATCATTACATGGATGATATCTTGTTGGCATCTGACAACAAGCAACAGTTGTCAGCTCTTAGACAATGTGCTGTGACAAATTTGAAAGCCTTTGGTTTGATCATTGCTCCAGACAAAGTGCAGGAACACATGCCTTGGAAATACCTAGGTATGTTGCTGACCAACACTCAAGTTATGCCTCAACCTGTAAAGTTAGACATTGATGTTAAAACTGCTACTGATGTACAGAAATTGGTTGGTTTAATAGGTTGGATTCGATCATATTTAGGCATAACTAATCATCAGATGCAGCCATTGTTTGATTTGCTTTCGGCATCACTTCCTCCACTGATGAGAGGCAATTGACCTCAGCAGCAAAAAAGACCCTAGAAGAAGTTGAATTAGCCCTAGCACACAAATTTGTTAACAGGATAGATCCCTCTGTTGATGTTCAATTGTTTATTTTGAAGGACCATGAAATACCATGTGTAATACTGTGTCAATGGAATGATAATTGGGAAGATCAGTTGCATATTCTGGAATGGATATTTTTATCTTTCAGATCTCGGAAAACAGCTCCAGGACTTTATGAGCTTTTTGCAGATATTATCATCAAGGGTCGCAGGCGTTGTCATGAGATTTTGGGACAGGACCCTGTGACCATTGTGATACCTGTACAACAGTGGTATTTCGAATGGTGCTTTCAAAATAATCATGAATTGCAATCTGCCTTATCTTGTTTTACAGGCCAAATCTCGTATCATTTGCCTTCTCATCCTGTTCTAACACTGACTAAAGAGATCCCTTTTGAAGGCAAGCAAATTTGTTCTCCTGTTCCAGTGGAAGGTATAACAGTTTTTACAGATGGGTCCGGGAAAACCGGAAAAGCAGCTGTGGCTTGGAGAAAGGATGATCACTGGGAATATCAGACAGTGATTCAGCAGGGATCTCCTCAACTGGTTGAACTTTCTGCTGTTCTTTTGGCTTTTACTTTGTTTCCTGGTTCTGTAAACATTGTTACTGATTCAGTTTATGTTGCCAATTTGGTTAAGCATTTAGATCAAGCAGTGTTGTATAATATTCAAGAGAAACCATTGTTTACCATATTAGTGAAGTTGTGGACAGTTATTGGTGCTCGAAAACATTCTTACTTTATTATGCACATTCGCAGCCATACATCATTACCAGGATTTTTTGCTGAAGGCAATGCCTATGTAGATTCTTTAGTAGCTGCTGCTGCAATCAAAACTGTACCCAATGTGTTGCAGCAGGCAATTTTATCCCATCAATTTTTTCATCAGAGTGCTCAAGCTTTACAGCAGCAATTCAAATTGTCTACTGCTGAAGCAAAGTCTATTCTTTCCTCTTGTCCCGACTGTCATATGACTCATGTTACTCAGTATTATGGTACCAACCCTAGAGGTCTTTCTGCGTTAGAAGAATGGCAAACTGATGTTACAAAAATGCCAGAATTTGGTCGCTTTAAGTATATTCATGTTACAGTTGATACTTTTTCTCATGCAATGGTTGCTTCAGCATTCACAGGAGAAAAAACTCGAGATGCTATTCGTCATTTTTATCATGCCTTTTCTATTCTAGGTGTTCCGTGTCATGTAAAAACAGATAACGGCCCAGCATATGCTTCGCACAAAATGCAAGCATTCTTTCGTGCTTGGGGCATTGAGCATTCAACAGGTATTCCACATGTCCCCACGGGCCAAGCAATTATTGAAAGAGCTCACGGACTTCTTAAACGTCAGGTTCAAAAACAAAAAGGGGGAATGCAACAGGAGCCACCTCAAGTGAGATTAGATAAAGCTGTTTATGTGTTAAACTTCTTGCGTCCCCTACCTGACTCACAGTTATCTCCAATCTTTTGCCATTTTTCTTCTTTGAATTCTAAGCAACCAAATTTCCATAGAAATGTCAAGGTATGGGTCAAGGATTTGATTACTGGTATATGGTCTGGTCCAGTGGAACTGATAACCTGGGGAAGGGGTTATGCTTGTGTTTTGACAGATAATGGTCCTCGATGGGTTCCTGCTCGCTGTGTCAAACCTTACCTAGAGCGTGTGGGAAAGGACAGGATCGATGGTTCTGCAGCTGAAGCAGAGCGTGCGGATGACACTGGCTAAGACCATATATCGGTACTTGAAGATGGATGAAGGACAGGAACAATTGTATTAAGAGTGGGAATTTTGTTGATGGTTGTGATTGTGATTTTGTGTGTCCCCTCTCTGCTTGGGTTTTTGCAAAGGGCCCTGCAAAAATCCATAGCAGCTGTATTTACAGATCAAAAACAAAAAGGGGGAATTGTGGAAGGGGCTAGTAGCGGGCCTGTTAGCTAAAGGAGCAAGAAGTAAGAAGAAGAAGAAGCTGATAAGGAGCTTTCTCCAAGGCCGTAACCAAGGAGATCGAGAGAAAGAAGATAAGAGCATTCTGCAGCTGGACGAAGCGATTTTAGAAAGTTAGGTGGAGTCAAGAGTAACTTTTCACCAATGGTATGATATTGAATTATTGTGGCCAATAGCTAAGGTAGAAGAAGGGTAAACAACTGGAAAGTGTATAAAAGATCAGCCATTTTCATTAATAAACTGTTGCCAAGTGTTACCAACTGAGACTACTTGTGGTCTCTGCTTTATGTCGTGACCGCCTCGACTGCGACACACACCCAACTTGGAAAAGCGCTGGAGAAACAGCTGGGACACCTTGGATCTTTGTGAGGGAGAGCAGCAGAAATTCATCATCTCTTCCTTTCTCCATCAGAGACCCAACATGGGAGGACAACGATGCCTTTGCAGATCTAGGAGTGAGGCACAGCCAGTGCAATGCCAGGGATTGCCTTTACCCTGGAGGCAGGGAGGAGGCAGAGGAACAGGGGTAAGTTGGGAAGCTGCACCTGGGGCTCTGCAGGGAACCTGTATCTTGGCAAGGGCTGTAAGTGGGAAGTACCAGAAGTGCTTGGCCAGACAACCACGTGCTGGTACACATTGTTCTCAGTGCAATGAGCTTGTTTGCCTCCCCAGGCCCTGGCAATTGCTCCTGTGCTCCTCCTGTGCTGCTGAGGGCACCCACAGGCGCTGCTCTGGCCTGAGGAACAGCACACAGAGATGGGAGTGTGACAGCTGTGCTGGGCTCGGAACATGTATGAGTCAAAGTGCCCGGTGTCCCTGGGCTGGGGGCAGTGCCCAGGCCGGGCTAGGCAGAGGGCAGCATCCACTGCTGGAGGGCTGGGGGCACTGCTCTGGCCTGGCCTGGCCGGGGCCTGGGCGATCTTTGACATTCCTGCTTGCCCTTACAGCCGCCAGGGATGAGACAGAGCTCAATGGTCCCAGGCCGGCCAGACAGTCAGGACTACAATCTGGTCATGGCTGGTCAGAATCTGAGGCCATCCGCCCCAGCTCCCACAGCCCTGTGCCATTGGTGCATTCCCCTTCTCCATCTCCAGAGACGGGCAGCCACAGCAGGCCCCACCACGCAGCATGGCAGCAGGTGCTGCCATCTTCTTCACTGGACACCAGGAGCATCAGCAGATCAAGGGCAACACGCAGCACATCCCCTGACCCTGAGGACAGGGTCCATTCCAGACGTGCTGGGCCTGGCCGCAGGCGAAGCTGCTCTCGCCGGCAAAGTCGTGCCCAGAGTCCACCTGTGCGGTCGTGGAGTCACCGTGACAGCAGCAGTGGGACAGGGCCAAGGGCTGAGAGGCCCAAGCAAAGGGAAACACCGTCACGGACATCCCCCAGACGGAGGCATTCCCGTCAGCAAGGCTGGGCCCAGAGTCCACCTGTCCGCTCCAGGAGTTGCCATGACAGGAACAGAGGGACAGGGCCAAGGATTGAGAGGCCCAGGCGAAGGGACACATGGCCAGGGCCATCCCCCAGACGCAGGCGCTCCCGCCAGCAAGGCTGGGCCCAGAGTCCACCTGTCCGCTCCAGGAGTCGCCGTGACAGCAGCAGCAGGACAAGGCCAAGGGCTGAGAGGCCCAGGCAAAGGGACACATCATCGGGGACGCCCCCCAGACGCAGCCGCTCCCGCCAGCAGCGCCGGGCCTCGACTCAGACTCTGCGGTCCAGGAGTCGCCAGGACAGGAGCAGGAGGACAGCAGCGAGTGCCGAGAGGCCCAGGCGTAGGGGGACGTGGTCGGGGACATCCCGCAGGAGCAGCCGCTCCCACCAGCGAAGTCGGACCTCAACTGGGACCTCCAACAGTGGCACGTAGCGCTGTCATCTTTTCTTTCTAGGCCGTGTGTTCCTTGCCGTAAGTGAAGGTGAGAACGGTCAGTGCAGGGACCCTGAGATGTGCAGCTCTGTGAGCAAACCCTATTAGCTCTTGATGTTTCTACTGGCAGGAAGAAGTCGGGGCTAAATGCCTTGATTTCTGTGTAACAGTGTGTTCAGTGAAAAGTCACTTAAGGATGTGGCTAATTAAAAAGGACTCTTGTTCCTGCCTTTACACTCCAACCTCAGATGTTTCCCCACTGCTTACCCTTGAAAATGAACCACTCCTTAATGGGCTTGGATATGCTTTGGGAGACATTCAGAGCAAGGTGGCTCTTAGGGAAGCTGTGTCTGAAAAGGACGTGTGTTGTGTTGCTAACCTTGAACAATCTCATTTCAGTAAAGCCAAAAAAAGAAGAAAGAGAGTGAGACACTGCCTCAAGTGTCTGAAGACAACTTCTACAGCATTGCTGCGGATTTGAAAGAGGTCTTTCAAAGAACAAACCGGAATAGATGGTATTTCCTCCGTCTATTCTGGTTTCTTCTTTGAAAGACCTTCAAAGAACAAACCAGAATAGTTGGAGAAAATACCCTGGGACGAAGAGAATGCACAGGACTCTGCCCCAGATGACCATTTGGGATCTTTGCCTGAGAAAGACGCAGCTCAGGAGATGAGTGCTTTCAAGTTTTCCTTCTTTGGAGGCACAGAGGAGTTGGGCATTAAAGAAGGTAACAGCAGAACCCTTCTAACAGTGCCATTGCTAAGGAAGAGCTTCTGGCAGGCACTGTAGGGCAATATGGTGTAAAGAAGTTCAGGATGCAGGGGATTTTCAGCAACAGAAGTCAGTAATTAGGCAGAAGCATTTTGATCTTCAGTTCTGCTTGCCGGGGCTGTGGTAGATTATTGAGAGCTGCCTCATGCTTGCATCTCAGAAATTCTGAAAGGCTTGCTTTGAGAAGGCATTGGGGTTTTTGCTGAGGGGTGAAAAAGCTTGTTCTCATGCCCTGCATTCCTCAAACAGGGAAAAAGGTGACACACCAGTCATATCAAGTTTCATAGGAACTCACAAGGCTTTTAAGGAAATGTGCGTTAATGTAGAGGGAGGAGCAAAGTCCGAGAGCTGGCCCCAAGATCCATGAACATTCTGTTTGTTACTGAATTCTACTCTTGGACCTTTAGAAAAAGGAAATGGAATGACACATGACCATTGGGGTGTCCTAACCTTAGATAAAATGAGGCCGTCTGAAATGAAGATGAAACAACATTAACTCGAGTCCCAGTCATGTAGGAGAGAAAAGAAACCCCGTGAAGTTATCCCAAAATATTAAAAAACCCAACGCAACACCACAAAGCAACGAGCCCCCCAGACTTGTGCTGAACTGAGAAGGTATTCAGTGTCTTCTGAATGCAATGAGAAATGTTTAAGAATACATAAGGGATCCCTGGAACAAAATGGAAAATACTGGAGCCGAGATGTAGCTTAGAAAGTCTGGCAGGGTCAGATTCTGTCCTTCCTAAATCTCTCTTCTCCACTGTAAGTATTTCACTTGAAAGGAGGAATTTTTCCTGACCAGTAGAGGAATAATCTGGTTTTGCCTTTTTTTCTCTATTGGTGCTGTCATTGCAGAGCCTTAGACGCTTGGTACAATAAAGCTGGTAAAAGCCACATGGCAAGAGGATCCACGTTTCCAGGACAGCAGTTCTGAGGGTGACGATGAGCCTGAGATGACAGAAATTGAACAGGACCAAGAAATGCAAGTTGCATTTCTCTTTGTTGTCTACTTGGCTGTAGTAGTTGGATGCTGTGGGAATATTAATAGCAGCACTCAGGGATTGGAAACTGACATTGCACACCTCTGAGCAATGAAAGTCATCTGGGAAAACCGTTTGTGCTGCACAGAGTCAAAACTCCCAGCAGCCCATTGGATGTGAATGTGAATATGGAAAGAAAGAGTAGAGCACAAGAAATTAACTGGGTCATTTTGGTTTGACCAACTCCAAACTGAGTTTGGCCAAAAGCCCAAGACACAGTCAGTTTTCTCTTTAAAAGAGGGTTTTGTAAAATAAAAAGCTCTATTCGGTTCCTAGGGAATGAAGCTTTTCAATGTACGGCATTTCTCTGAAGAACTACAGGATTAACTTGTGTTCATGGAATTTGATAGTACAATTTAGGATGCTCAAATCCCTTTGTCCTTTTCTAGGTTTCTTTCTTTACCCCACACAGAAAGTGCTAGAGCTTTTTTCTTCTCCAAAGATGATAAACGCCTAAGAGGTATGACAGAATTTCTTTACCCTCTTTTATATTTTTTTTCCTTTTAAACCCTTCCTGTAATTCAGTGAGGAGGAAAAAATGCTGCCTAGTTATCAAAGTTTTCTAGTCAAAATTTGCCATCCTCACTTGTGATCCAAGTTGTGGCAGAATCCCGTGAGAAAGTCCTGGCAAAACAAAGGCCAAAACTTCTGGCTTTCTTTTCTTTCAGACAATTACCGAATAGGAATCTGGAATTTTACAGTTTACCAAAAACTTAGTCACTTGACAGGTTACGTAGACATTTTGGATCCTTTCAGGTATTTAAATCATCTTTGTCTTTTTCCTCTCTTTCTGGAGTTACCATTAGGAATGTTGGTGTTCTTGTCAGCCACATATGTCCCTGTGGTTCTTTGTCCTAATGAATCTGGGGCTTTCTCTTCTGAATCCAGTGAATTTTGTATTTAGAAACAAAGAAAACAACATCCAAAGCAAACATGCACAGTCCCCTAAAACCTGCACAGGCCACCAAAACAATTGCTGGTTAGATTTTGTAGAATAGAGTCTTAAGCTTAAAGGATGTGCCTTCTATGAGATTGATTCCATAACTCTGCTGAAATGCACTGCGGTTGTTGTGGTGTGTTGCAATGTCCTGTTTTAAACTTCCGGGGCCCTTCCCATGTGTACCTATCCCTTCTCCCTTCCCCCTCACCCCTTGCTGAGTGTGCCCTGTCAATCAGGCTAACATACCAGCAAGGCGTCGTGTGATTCGTCGATTTCAAAGGATGCTCCTCAGGCCTGGGGGTCATTGGCCTGTCTAAGTGTCATCCTCCCTTGAGACCCTGCCCCCTTCACCTGGTTGGTAACTCACCTGTCCCCTCCCCTTCCCCTGTCCCCGAGCTTATAAAGTTAATGAGACCATGCGGCCGGCATTCTGTTAGCAGCAGTGGCCCAGTGCAGACCTCTGTACTCTTGGAATAAACATCTGGCTACCTTCTAGCAGAATCCATTCCCTTTCTCTCTACCATCGCCAGAAGCTCTCTCCTGAGGAGAACGGAGTCCTGTCTTGTGCCCCGCTGCACTCTGCTGCCAGCCAAGGTATCTCTGGGGTAAAACACCACAGTGCTGCCTTTGGCCCAGCAGCGAGGGTCAGAACTGGCCTGGGCACCATCTAACTGGTTATATTGGGATACATATTCCAATATATTGGCGTCCCTGTGGGTGGCTCGACTCTGCAGCCCGAAAACGGACTCGCAGTACCTCAGAGAAGTTTCTGCCAGCCGTGCATCCAGCTGAAAGGAGCCTGGCTTCAAGACTCCCAGCTAGAGACTTTGGGAATACTCCCAGAAAAAGTTTCGTGGACTGTTCGGCGCCTTTGGAAAGCCCTGCTTCATTGTGGTGAGCAAATTTTCCAGAGGGAGAAAAGGGCAGCCTCTCTTGCCCAGAGAGAGGTCCTTTTCCGGTGGAGACCTGCCTGCCTAGACCCAGCCTACAGCTTCCATTTCACGTGAGTATCTCTGCTTTCGGGAGAGCAGAAGCTCAAAAACAGACTCTGCTGCGAGTTCTGTTCCTTTTTGCCTTTGCATTTTGGCTGCGCAGCCCCACAGACAAGAATTCATAGCGTTCTAGCTTTATTTTCTGCGTGTGTTTCACTGTCTTTTAAAATTCGCGCCGGAGCAGCCCCGGCTCAGCAGCGTGCTCAGACACGTGTTAGGAGATTCTCTTTCTCTTTCTCTTTGCGGGGGAGGGGGGGGCTCTCTTTCCACGTGGCCGGGGGACCTGCGGGGTCGGGAGTGCTCTGCACACGCGGCGGGGGGGGGGGGGGGCGCGTCCCGGTTTCGGCTGCCACGTGGAGCGGCTGCTGTCTCTGCTCCGCGGGGGGGCTGCATTCCACGGTGGGGGAGGCTTTGTGTCTGCCTTGGTTCGGCAGGGCGTGCCCTGCTGCTGCTGCCCGGGAATTTTAAAAGCAGTATATACAGCTGCATTGTGAAGCTTTTGTCTGCTCGTTATCGCTTTCTATCTGTGGTTTTTTTTAGAAATTGGTAGCTGATTTTAGCTTTGTTTTTGGTCAGGCGGGATTAAGTACTCTGCTTTTTTACATCTATCATGGGTTCCAAACTTAGCATTGTACAAAGGGGAGTGTATTATGATATTGTTAGCATTTTAATCAAGAGTAATGTGAAATTCTCTAAAGGAAAATTGAAACAGTTTATAAGATGGCTTTTTCTGCAGTTCCCAAACATTTCCCCTGAAGAAATCCACAATATTCAATTCTGGGATAAAGTTGGGAATGAATTGATAACCTTAGGACAATCTGGCAAATTACCCTCAGCTAAATTTGTGTTCTGGAGTTTACAAATTCGAACAGCATTGCTCAAACAAAAGGAAATGGAGAAAAAGCCAAATGTAAAGCCATGTGCCTCTGCTCTCCCTGTTCCTCCCTCTCCCTCTAAAACCCCTAAACCTCTTTCCCCAAAACTTGGTATTTTAAAGAGTGCAAACTCATTGGGAAGTCAGCTCCCAGAATGTGCAAAAATAACTCAGTTGTTTTGTTCACAAAGCCCTGGCCAGGCTGCGTGTCTTTCCCAATCCCCTCCTCTAAAACCCCGAGCACGTGTTAGCTTTCCGGAGAGCAGTGATGTCCAAAATGGCCCCCAGTCCCCAGGGGGTGCACAAGATGGTGGGTGCCACGTGGCATCGTCCCAAACCTGGTCTTCTTCTTCCCAAAATCCTCTTAAGCATCCCAAAATTCCTGCCCCATCCCCCTCTCCTCCTGTTCCTCGTGACCCCTTCCCCCCTCCCCCCGCCTTTCCTGCAGTACCCTCAGCTCCGCCCCTCTACCCCTCCCAGGAGGCGTCTGCTGACGTGATGTCACCAGGTGACCCCGCCCCTTGTTCCCACGGTTTCCCCGCCCCTTGCCGGCTCCCTTTCCCCGCCCCCTCCCCGGGTTCCCACTGTGGGGACACACCCACTGCCTGTCCCCAAACCTGTAGCTGTGATCCCAATGCTTCTGATTCAAGGGATACAGAGCAGGGGACAGCAGACCCAATGCATGGTGCCATGTTGTCACTGGCCCCTGTTACGTTTCAGCCTGCAGCTCAAGCAGGAGCAGCCCCAACTGCTAATTGGAGTTCTTTTGGACGACAATTGATTAAAGAGATCTGTAAATCTCATAAAGAATATGGTCCACACAGTCCATATTTCCGTGGCCTTTTAAATTCTGAATTAAGTAGGACTATTGTGGTTCCACATGATTTAAAACAACTGTTTTCATGTCTCATGACATCCACGGAATTCAAATTATGGGAATCAGCATTGAAACAACTGCTAAAAGATGCTCTCCCAAGCTTACAGGCTGATCCAAACACAGCAAAAGACAACAATGGTAACCCTATCACTATTGACCACCTCTGTGGTGAGGGTCAATGGTCTTCTCCCTCAGTCCAAGCTACTGCAATTCCTGCAGAAACACTTGAGAAAGTAAAGGAAGCAGCTGAAAAGGCATTCTTTTCCCTCCAACCTGAGGGGCCTTTTGAGCCCTATAGTAAAATCAAACAACTACCATCAGAGTCTTTTGTGAAATTTGTAGAAAGGCTAACTAGAGCCATTGAAATACAAGTTAAAAAGGAAACTGCAAGGGAAGCAAATAGCGTTTACAAATGCAAATGAACAGTGTCGAGCAGCAATCCTGAGCCTTCCTATGGAACCTTCCCCTACATTAAAAGATATGCTTCTAGTCTGTAACAGGAAAGTGCCTCTGATGAGTGTTGCTGAAGACTCCAGACCAAGGCTGCTGCCAAGACCACTTCAGCGTGTTGCTGTTGCCAGCCCTGCACCTTCTCTTTCAGCACAGCAGTACCCTGGGCAGCAGCGGAGACCAGCAATGGTTGAGCCCACTAAACCATGCCTGCTTTGTAATAAGCTAGGGCACTGGAGTAACCAGTGCCCCCTGAAAAAAGAATTTGATGAATTTAGAAATGGCAGGGGAGGAGAACTACAAGCCCTCCCTGGGGGTCAACAACAAAAAAACAAAAAATAAAGCGCCAGCCTGCCAGGCGTGCAGACATAAAAGGAGCAGGCCAAGAGAATAAGGGTAGCAAAACAAATCAAGCGCGCGATAACATTAACATTTGTGTAAGTGAAGCAGGTGCTTCAAAGACCAAGTCTGCTAGTCCACTGTTGAAAGTGAAACAAAATAACCTTTGTTATGATTTAAGTGATTCTGTATTAACCGCATCTTCTGTCAATGAGCCTTACAGGTTGCAGCTGACAGAGTCACTCCACCTGAAGGACACTGACTGGCATATTGTCTCTGTAAATCCTGAACAGAAAGGTACTTGGAACCAAATTCGTTGTAAGTACATCATCACTGGGGACAAAAACACACCACAAGAGATCGAAATCGCTCCGGGAATAACAACATCAGATCCCAAGCAATTTGTTCTCAGCCTGCACTGTTTCCACCCACCCCTGTTTCTTCCCAAGGGACAAATTGTTGCTCAAGCTATCCCTGTGCCATCTTTACCTGAAAATGTCGATAAACAGGGGCCCACAGTCGCCCGGGTCCAAGTTATTGGGACAGATAAACCCAAATTGTGGTGCAATGTCAGTGGGGGTGGGGAGTCTAAACGCATTGAGATGCTTGTAGACACAGGTGCAGACTGCACAGTGATTCCAGTACAAGACTGGCCAGCACACTGGCCTTTACAAAATGTTGCTGGTCACCTTCGAGGTGTAGGAGGTCTGCAATTGGCAAGGCAATCCAAAAGCATTATTCAATTCGAGGGTCCAAACGGACAATTGGCAAATATCCGTCCATTTGTGTTAGATTATTCAGAACCTTTGTTAGGGAGAGATTTAATGGCCCATTGGGGTGTCACAATTAATATTCCAGACTCTCCACAGCATTTTTGTGCAGCAGTCATTAAACAACAGCGCCCCACCCAAAAACTTAAGTGGAAAACAGACGAACCAGTTGATGTGAAACAGTGGCCACTCAGTAAACAAAAAATAAAGGTGCTTGAGGAACTAGTAGAAGAGCAACTAAAAAGGGGCCACATTGTGGAGACCATGTCCCCATGGAACTCTCCAGTGTTTGTCATCCAAAAAGCTGACAAAAAGAGGTGGCGACTTCTCTGTGACCTCCGACAAATTAATAATGTAATTGAAGATATGGGTTCTCCCCAACCTGGTATGCCATCCCCAACAATGCTTCCTCAAGATTGGAAATTAGCTGTTATTGATATTAAAGATTGTTTTTTCCAAATCCCATTGCACCCTGACGATGCACCGCGTTTGGCATTCTCTGTCCCTTCTATCAATTCAGAAGCTCCTATGAAAAGGTACCATTGGACTGTTCTTCCTCAGGGCCTGAAGGTATCTCCAGCTATCTGCCAGTGGTATGTCTCTTCCCTGCTTTCCCCAGTTCGTGCAGCCGCAGAGAAGGCCATCATCTATCATTATATGGATGATATCCTTGTGTGTGCCCCCAATGATGATTTACTAACACATGCGCTTGACCTAACGATCGATGCATTGATTGTTGCAGGGTTCGAGCTCCAGGAACAGAAAATTCAAAAGATGCCACCTTGGAAGTATTTGGGCTTAGAAATTGGAAATAGGACCATTGTTCCTCAAAAACTAGAAATCAATCCAAGGATCAAGACCCTTGCGGATGTCCACAAGTTGTGTGGGTCTTTGAATTGGGTAAGACCATGGCTTGGTCTGACTAATGAAGACCTTGCCCCTCTTTTCAATTTATTGAAAGGGGGAGAGGACCCAGGGGCTCCTAGGTCTATTACCCCAGAGGCACGGAAAGCTCTAGAAAAGGTTCAGATTGCAATGTCCACAAGACAGGCCCACCGATGCTGGCCTGATCTGCCATTCAAATTTATCATCCTAGGTAAGTTGCCACACCTCCATGGAATTATTTTCCAGTGGGAGGAAAAACAAACACCTAAGGCAAAGGACACACCAAAAAAGGACCGGGACCAGAGGGACTCTCTCTTGATCATAGAATGGGTTTTCCTCAGTCACAAAAGGTCCAAGAGACTGACAAAGCCTCAGGAGCTGATAGCAGAACTGATCCGGAAAGCAAAGACCCGGATCAGGGAGTTAGCAGGATGTGATTTTAAGTGCATTCACATCCCAGTTGAGTTAAAATCAGGTCAAAATACTATGAAAATACTGGAACAATTGTTTCAAGAAAATGAAGTGTTGCAGTTTGCTCTGGATTCCTACTCAGGACAATTTTCGGTAGCACGGCCCGCTTGCAAATTGTTTGAACAAGATGTTCAATTTGCTTTAAAATTAAGAACTGCTCTAAGTAGGAGACCTTTAAAAGGGGCTCTAACTGTCTTTACAGATGCGTCCGGGAGGTCCCACAAGTCTGTTATGACTTGGAAAGATCCTCAAACCCAGCAGTGGGAGACGGACATTGCTGAGGTGGAAGGTTCACCTCAGGTTGCTGAATTGGCTGCGGTTGTTAGGGCTTTTGAAAGGTTCTCAGAACCATTTAATCTGATTACAGACTCTGCATATGTGGCAGGAGTAGTATCCAGAGCAGATCAAGCAATACTGCAAGATGTATCTAACATTGCACTTTTTGAATTGCTCTCAAAACTGGTAAAGTTAGTCACTCACCGAGAGCAACCCTTTTATGTGATGCATGTCAGGTCACACACTGACTTGCCAGGGTTTATCGCTGAAGGCAACAGAAAGGCAGATGCTCTTGCTGCACCTGCAGTGATGGCCACTCTCCCAAATGTTTTTGAACAGGCAAAAATCAGCCACCAGCTTTTCCACCAAAATGCACCTGGCCTGGTTCGTCAGTTTAACATCACTCGAGAACAGGCCAAAGCGATTGTGGCCACGTGCCCAAATTGCCAACAACATGCACTCCCTACAGTGAGTACGGGAGCAAACCCAAGGGGACTGAACAGTTGTGAACTGTGGCAAACAGATGTAACACACATACAGGCTTTTGGATGGCAGAAATATGTTCATGTTAGTGTAGATACCTTTTCTGGAGCGGTCTATGCTTCTGCCCACACAGGAGAATCATCTATTGATGCTATTAAGCACCTCTTACAGGCTTTTTCTTTCATGGGCATCCCCAAGGAGCTGAAAACTGATAATGGGCCTGTTTATAAATCCAAGGAATTCGGGAGCTTCCTGCAGCAATGGGGAGTAGAGCACAAAACTGGCATCCCCTACTCCCCTACAGGTCAAGCCATTGTAGAAAGAACTCATCGTGATATTAAAAGGGTCCTGGACCAGCAACAACAGGTTCTGAAGGTAGAACCTCCCCACATCCGGTTATCCAGGGCACTATTCACAATCAATTTTCTGAATTGTTCTTTTGGCAGCCTGAACCCACCCATCCTACGCCACTTTGGGGGGAGCAGTCACAGGTTGATAAAAGAAAAACCTCCGGTTTTAGTAAAGGATCCTGAGACTTGGAAAATGGTGGGACCTTACAAATTGGTTACTTGGGGACGTGGATACGCCTGTGTGTCCACCCCCTCTGGTTTAAGGTGGGTTCCTTCCAAATGGATAAAGCCCTATGTTCCCAAAGTCTCAGAGAAATCTGCAGAAGCACCCCAGGTTGCTCACGCTGCCTGGAGAAGAAAACGCCGCACGCGTTCTCTGGAGGAAATTCCATTTAAGCCTCCTATCTGGAATAGTTTGTAATATATGTTTGTTTCAAGTTTTTGTACCAGTTTAGATCCCACTGTTTGTGTGTAGCCTTGAGACGCCATGAGACCGAGCCTGCTTCTCGTCCTACTCGTGATCATCCCACCTGCGATCTCCTACATAGTACCGCAGCCCAAACCACATATGGACTACCTTGACAAAGGCTCTCAGACATCAACAGAGAAACTGACAACGAGCTGAATGGACTTTTCAATGGCTGGGGACTCTCGGGCTGGTTGGGATCTATTCTGAAAACTGTAATTTTAGTGCTGTTTATTTTAGTTGTAGTTATTGTAGTTTTTAGCATTGTTTTTGGAGTAATCAGACGCATGGTTCTCAAGTTAATCTCAAGCTCATCTCCCCCTCCTGAGGTCTACCATTTGGAAGCCCTCAGTGCTCCAGTGGATGACCTGGAAGCCTCAGTAGAATCATCCTGCACCATAAACACAGTCCTCTTCTTTTTAAACAAAACTAGGGGGAGGTGTTGTGGTGTGTTGC
The DNA here is from genome assembly GCF_028769735.1 of Zonotrichia leucophrys gambelii. Lineage (NCBI taxonomy): Eukaryota > Metazoa > Chordata > Aves > Passeriformes > Passerellidae > Zonotrichia > Zonotrichia leucophrys. The sequence continues at coordinate 49,362 of NW_026992556.1, forward strand.
AATGTCCTGTTTTAAACTTCCGGGGCCCTTCCCATGTGTACCTATCCCTTCTCCCTTCCCCCTCACCCCTTGCTGAGTGTGCCCTGTCAATCAGGCTAACATACCAGCAAGGCGTCGTGTGATTCGTCGATTTCAAAGGATGCTCCTCAGGCCTGGGGGTCATTGGCCTGTCTAAGTGTCATCCTCCCTTGAGACCCTGCCCCCTTCACCTGGTTGGTAACTCACCTGTCCCCTCCCCTTCCCCTGTCCCCGAGCTTATAAAGTTAATGAGACCATGCGGCCGGCATTCTGTTACCAGCAGTAGCCCAGTGCAGACCTCTGTACTCTTGGAATAAACATCTGGCTACCTTCTAGCAGAATCCACTCTCTTTATCTCCACCATCGCCAGAAGCTCTCTCCTGAGGAGAACGGAGTCCTGTCTTGTGCCCCGCTGCACTCTGCCGCCAGCCAAGGTATCTCTGGGGTAAAACACCGCAGTGCTGCCTCTGGCTCAGCAGCGAAGGTCAGAACTGGCCTAGGCACCATCTAACTGGTTATATTGGGATACGTATTCCAATATGCGGTGTTCACACAGTTCCCGGCCTGCAATCTTCCAGGCAGCCTGATTTACAGGCTGTGTTGAAATGGAGAGCTCAGGCCTCAGCAGGCCTCATTTCTGGGGGAAGATGTGGCGTGCTGGTGCTGAGCTTCTAATGCAACAGCAGCAATTTCAGTGCAATTCAGATTGCAGCATGTTGAGGAAAAGTGCTGCTGCCTTTGATTGTTCTTAGCACAGCAGGCTGCAGTAGGGAACATTTCTGCTGGAGCCAAGGTTGGTGGGGGCAGGAGAACAGGAAGGATGTGAAGAATTGATTTCTGATTTTAGTGCTGTGTTGGTCAAGGTTGTTAGAAGCAGCAGCGCAATCACAAATGTTTAAGGCTATTAATTGGATGTTTCTTTTGTGCAGAGGATCCACAGTTATTTTGTAGATTAGTAGAAGCCAGTGAAGAAAAAGAGGGTTAGGAAGACAGACGTAGATTATTGCTTGAGGTGAGTATGGAACATCTGTTCCCTGGTAAGTCTAGGTGAAAGCTGAGCATGGGGAGGGATTGCAGGTATGAATGTGCATGCAAAATTAAGTCAGGACCTCGAGAAGAGCTTCAAACTTGTAATGAACAGGGAAGAGAAGTTTTGTAGTGTAGCGGTGTGTATAACATCATGTTGTGTGGTCCAGTCAGGTAAACCACTACATCTTTGTGTGTTACAGGAGCAGCTACTTAACTGTATGTAAGGATAGTGAATGTAGAGACTTCTCCTCATAGTGGATTCAGGAACTTCTCTGAAGAATTTGCTAGATTTTCATTATTTTCTGGAACGCCAAAGGAAGCATTAGGATACCCTATAGGAAGTGCAAGCAAACCAATAAAGTTTTTACGGATTAGAAGCGAGTCACGTTGGTTCCTTGAAAGTGTTGCCAAACAAGGTTACTTTGAAAATCCTTTCAAAGTTCTGACAGGGATCAATATCAGCAAAGGCTGTTAGGCCGTGTTTGGGAGCTGGGGCTGAGGCTCTCGTGCCCTGGGGAGCCACGGGAAGGCTCCAGGCCTGAGTGTGCGGCCAGGCCGGGGCCATTGAGCTGCAGCCCATCCCTGGTGGATGCAAGGGCAAGCAGGAATGCCAAGGGACCCCAGGGCTGGGCCAGGCCAGGCCAGAGCAGTGCTCCCAGCCCTCCAGGAACGGATGGGCTCTGCCAAGCCCAGCCTGGGCACTGCCCCCAGCCCAGGGACAGGCGGGTGCTTTGCCTGAGGGCTCGGCCCAGAGCAGCAGAGCTGTCACAGCCCCAGCTGGTTCTGGCCTGCGTGAGGCCCGGGCAGGGCCCGTGGGTGCCCTGGGCAGTGCAGGAGCAGTTGCCAGGGCCTGGGGAGGCACAGGGCTCAGCCTCTGCACGGTGACACAGCATGCAGGCTGCAGGGGACAGAGCCAATGGCACCGGGCACGAGCAGCTCTGTGGGGCTCTGAGCCTGCAGCAGCATTGGCCCCAAAGCTGCTCTGTCCCTGCCTGGCTGATGGGCAGGGCTGGAGGCCTTGCAGAGCAGGGGCCATTGTGGGCACGGCTGTCCCAGCAGCTGCCCCCTGGCCCAGCTGGGCCCCACTTGGGCAGGAAGGAGGCTCCCAGCCCCGGCATGGCCGAGCAGCTCCTGCCTCCCCCTGCCTCTGCGCTGATCCCCACGCTGCCTGCTGCCACAAGAGCGCCTGGGCCAGGCTGTCAGTGGGCTGCTTTGCCCTCACCTGGCTCCCTGGCACCAGGGCCCTCCTGATTGCTGTCTTACAGGGCAGCTGTCTGTCCCGAGTCCCTGTCCCTTGAATGATGTGATCGCTTTGAGGTGCTGATCCTCTCTGTCTATGTGAGCCCTGTTCCTCCCTGCCTTCTGCCCCCATCATTGCACTGAGGAACACTGCAGTGTCCTCCGGCTGTTCCTCTCCTGATTGTGGGGAGAGGCAGGCAAGGCTGCAGCACAGGCCCAGAGCCTCGAGGTTTGGTTCATGTTTTAACCTGCATGGATCTCCTTTAAACATAGGTGGAGAAGAAGGAGCAGGCATCTAAAGTTGCTTCAGTCTCTACCACAAAAAGCAATGTGTTTGTACCTACTACCAGCAGAAAACACCAGTTTTCCAACCGCCCATTCCTAAAAATTCGCCTTTCCATGGAACCAGCACGAGCACATCAGGGATCAGCATCCATTGGCAAAACGATGACTTCTTTTACTAACTACTTACTACAGAACTACTAAAAACCACAACACTACATTTACTACCTGATGGCTTCCATGGAATCTAAGCACTCAACTCTCTTTATGAGGGGTATTTGAGGGACAACTGTAAAAAATCCTGTGAATAAATTCATAGCACTGGACAAAGGAATACCTGTCTGCTTTTTAAGTCTTTAATGTACTAGTAAAACTACACAGTTGAACCATTCTATTGTCAAAACTGTTAGAAGGTTTTTTCACTCTCATGTTTCTCTTGATAGAGTTGAGATTATATAAATAATTAGATTCTGTTTCTTTTCAGTTTTCCCATTCATGCCCTGAGTATTTTGGTACACCTTCATTTTCTTTTCAATTCTATGGTTTCCCTCCGATGTTTTAAATCAGATGTTTTAATATTTTGCTATCTGTGGTGCAACTCTGTCGATCTACTGAAGAGGGCCAAGCAGTGCCGGTCTGCCGGCAGGTCCCAGAGATCGCTCCTTCGGGCGGCCCCGGGGCAGGAGCGGCCCCGGCGCTGCCATGGCCGGGCTCCCCTCAGCTGTCGGCACTGCCAGCCCGGCTCTGCCATGGCAGGGCTTCCCTCAGCTGTCGGCACTGCCAGCCCGGCTCTGCCATGGCAGGGCTTCTCTCAGGTGCTGCCTGTGCCAGCCCGGCTCTGCCAGGGACTCTGGCAGTGCCACGGCGCACGGCAGCTCTGGCACGGCAGTTCCGGCACTGCAGCCTCGGCCAGCAGCCAGCTCTGCGGGCTGGGACCCCGCTGCGGCCGCACGCTTCTCCCAGAGCCCGAGCAGCAGCTGCACGCTCCCAACACCGAGCCGGGAATGCGCCCACAAACAGCGCGGGCTCGGCTCTGGGCACGAACCGCCCCGCCCCTCACACCCGCCCGCCCCTTCCCGCCCTCCGGCCCCGCCGCGCGCCGCCCGCGCTGTCATGGCGGCTCTCACCCACAGGGCGGCGCCCCGAGCCCTGCAATGGCGCCGCCAACCTTCTGGCGCTCGGAAAGGCGCGGGCCTGCACCCGCTGCAAACTGGGCCCTACGTCCCATTTCCTGAAGAAAACATGTCCTGTCGGGCCTGGGCTGTACACCCTTCCAAGCCTGATCAACAGGAAGAGACGTTTAACCTGGACACACATAGCAGCCTACAAGCTCGAAGTGATGGCCAGGTGTTAGAAAAGCAAAGTACTTGTTGCTAGAATTGTCTTCCAAAACTCAAGGCCGGGCACGTTTCACTGATCTCAAACCCAGAGGGAAGTTGACAAAGCTTGAGGAGAAGGATGCCCACTAATAGTGGACACAAAGGATGCAGAATTTCACTTGTTCTAAAATTTTAAATATTTAATAGTAATAGATTAGTTACAAAACTAAGAATAAAAATTAGAGGAAAAATAATTTGGACAATTAGAGGTAGGACAATAAAGGGCAATTTAAAGAGCAAAGAATTACAGATGTCTGGGTGCTCTGCTCTGCCTCAGAAGACACTTTGCTAACACAGGATTAACCCTTCAAAGTAATAGCCTGTTGCATATTCATATATCTCATACATGATGCCAAAATTCTTTTCAAACAATGGGTGTTTTCTTGTTCTTGTCAACCCCTCCTTCATCTTGTAAACCAATTGTCTTGCTCCCTCAAAGTCTGATTCTTCCCGAGAAGGAGGCAATATTTCTTTTCTCAGAGTTTTGGTGTCTTGTTACTGTTATCTCTCCTTGAGCTATTTAGAAAAAGTATCTTACAGCACAGAGTTTCTTAGCCTAAAACT
>NW_026992557.1:0-53456 GCF_028769735.1 Zonotrichia leucophrys gambelii
GCTACATTAATGTCTGCAATCTGGTTGGATTTGGAGAAGAACTCACTAAAAAGGGCTCAAGTTCCATTGTGGTGTTACAATTTCCACTGATAATCACCAGCAATATGTGTTCTACTTGTGGAATTTTCTTGGGGACAGCTTAAAAATAGGTGGTTAAAAACCCCTTGTCTCTCCCCACTGCTTTACAGCCTTCAAAATCTTTTTGGTAATTATGGTAGGAACGCCTCAGCCAGCTGCCATTAGTGAGTTTCACAGGCATTTGATTGCATTTGCTTGATGTTTGGAACAACTTCAAGGAGGGTAATTGGGAGTTGTTTAAACCCAAAGATAAAGTCAAACCACAAACGCTTTTCCTACGTAGACATCCCCTGTCCTATTTAGGCAATAAGTGCCTGATTCAGAAGAATGAAGTCACCACGGACTTCCTTCTTTGTCCCCAAATCCTCTCCCATTACAGACCTCACTTAGGGTATTGATCCACCATTTAAGTTCAACTGAGCTAGTCACCATAGCCACTCTTCAGATCCTTCTGGCCCTCCACAGACCCAACAATAGCTAAAGTTAAAAACTTTGGCTGCTTCTTTTCCTAAAGGTGGAAATGGATTCTTACATCCCTGGCCTAAACTTAGCTGACAATATAAAAGTAGAATTATTAAGGAAAATATTCTTATAGTGTATTCTAATGACCTAGTCTAATTTTCACCTTGTCTTCCGCAGCACCTGTGACCAGTGAATGCACAGAAACCACCTAAGATAAAGAAAACAATGACAGAAAGTAGTAGCCCCCCAGTGAGTGGAGATTCTAAAGGAGGGATGCCCATACAGACTATTTCAGCAGACAGTCTGTGGGTAGGTACACGCAGCTTCCCCCGATGTCAACACACTGGCTGCTGCTCCAGACCACTCCTGCCAAGTGTCAGTCAGAGCCTGCTGTCCTTCTTTTCCACCTGAGATGTCCGAATCTCTGGGGCCTTAGAGACCTTGACCAGAGTGTGATGGGTCCACCTGTGTTCAGATGTCTTGATGGCTGTTTCTGTGGTCAGTAACACTTGGAAAGTTCCACACCACTTTGCCACCAGTGGTGCATCTTTCCACTCCTTAAGCAAGACTAAATCCCCTGGTTGGATGTTATGAACAGCAAAGTCCAAAGGCAGGGGCTGTTCCAGCTGAGCTTCCTGTTGAAGGGATTTCACAAGGGACAGTATCCTGGCAGCATATTGTTTTAAATATACGTCACTTATCTCTACAACCCACTAGGTTGAGAACTACCTGGGTGAGGACTTCTAAACAATAATTCAAAAAAAGAAAATTGATTCTCTCTTCTGGGTCTGGCTCTCATTCTTGCCAAAGCCAATGGCAAAAGCCCTACCCATGGCTTCTTGGTGGCTATTACCAGCTTCAAAAGGTGTTTCTTTATTTGTCTCTTCATTAATTTTTCTACCTGGCAGTGCCAGGGGGTACAGAGGATCCATTGTTTTCCTAAAGTAGCCATAACTCCTTGAAGGATCTTTCCTGTAAAATGAGTTCCCCTGAGTCTGTTGCTTCTACAATCCTGTATCTTGGAATCATTTGTTCCAAAAATACCTTAATTGCTGATGCTGTAGTATGGTGTTTGTGAGGGTCCCCAGAACGAGGGAAGAGATGAGAATCTGACTCCATGTTCTCAGAAGGCTGATTTATTATTTTATGAAATTATATTATATGATATATGAGATATGAGATATGAGGTATGAGGTATGAGATATGAGATATGATATGATATGATATGATATTATATGATATGATATGATAGAATGCGATACTAAAACTATACTAAAGGAAGAGAAGGATACAGACAGAAGGCTTAACAAGAATGAATAATAAAAACCCATGACTCCTTCCAGAGTCCCAACACAGCTGGCTGTGATTGACCATTAAGTTAAAACAATTCACATGGAATCAATCAAACATTCACCTGTTGGTAAACAATGTCCAAACCACATTCCAAAGCAGCAAAACAGGGAGAAGCGAATCAGATAATTATTGTTTACCTTTCTCTCTGAGGCTTCTCAGCTTCCCTGGAGAAGAATCCTGGTCAAAGAGCATTTTTCAGTAAATATGACAGTGACACTGTAGCTGCTGAAGCAGCCAGGAATGCTTCTGGCCACTTTGTTAGCTGATATACTATTACCAGAAGATATTTAAGCCTTCCCACTTGGGACATCTCAGTAAAATCTACTTGGCATCTTTAGAAGGGACGTACAGCCCAAGGCCTCCCTCCCCGGCAGCTTTCTTTTTAAAAGGCAAGCATCTTAAACAGCTTCTGCTTTGTTTCCGTATCCAAATCGGGGTGATCATAAATAGCTCTATGCAAGAGGTCTACGAATTTATCAAAGTCCTCATTTCCCCCTTGACGTATCTGCGTAAAAGCCTGAGTACGCAGCCCAACAGGCAATGCAAGGACGGAGCTGTATGCAAGTTGTTGGCTTAAATGCAAAACTTCATCAATACTTTGGGCTTGGGCAGTTGCTATGGACCAGGGACCTTCTCCTAATAATTGTTGTGCTGTAATTCCAAACAATGGGTCCCCCTGAGCCCAAGGTCTTGCTTCCTCTTTTTTACATGCCCCTTCCAAATTCTTATAAAACTGAATCTGCTGATGAGGGGGCATGATTAATCTAACCAGAGTTTGAACATCAGCTGGAATAAAGGTATCTGCTGTAAAAATGAATTGCAATACTGTGGTGGTTTGACCAGGAAGAAGTAGGAATTCTGGGATGCTGTGGTCAAACCAATGGATGCCCGGCGTTTGATATTGGCACCTGGTGTGACCAGTGCGGTTTGGACACACCTCCGAGAATACACAGGGGTTAAAAAGCAGAGCTTCGGCCCTGAGAGGTCTCTTGGGACTTCGAGGGAAAGAGGTCGGATCTCCCTCCCCCGTCCAGCCGCTGCTGCTGGGCAGGGGAGGGGCAGCCATGCGGTAGGCCTGGGGCCTGGACAGAGATGGAGGTGAGGAGGCCCTTGAGGATGGAAGGGTGGAGCAGCCCCAAGAGACATCAGGCAGCCATTCCCCCCCCAGGAGAGAGAGAGGGAGAGCCGGCGACACCGAATGTGATAGCAGCCGGCCCAGGAGGAGAAGGGGGGGGAAGAGTGCCGGCCGGCCGCAGCAGCAGCGCGTGTGGGAGTATCGGCGTTCTGGGACAGACAGAGACTGGAAGTTTTAACCCCTTTCTTACATGATTGGGGCCTTGCAAAAATGCTGATCCTCCTCAGAGCTGAATAAGAAGGGAGATAGGAGATGAGATGAGACAAGGACCTGGCCCGAAGGATGTGGAGATGACTGAGTGGGGAGAGATGATTGGAGTGGCCTTTTGGCTGAACTTTTCTTGTGTGACCATGGACTCAGTTTGTTCCTGTGACACAGAGACTGCACTTGGGGGGAAGCAGTGCCTCAGAACCAGGAGGGTTCATCGTGGGGACCCCTCGGCCCCAGGGGGTGAAAAAAATGGGGGGGACAGATGTCCCAAAGCAGAGACTGTGCCTTTTTTGGAGTGAGACAAGGCATCCTTAAAAGACAGCCCTAGAAGCAGCTCTGGTCCATGCACAGTGGTGAGAGCACTGGGCATGGAAGGAAGATGTCACAAATGGCAAAAGGACTTTTCCGGGCGGTGCCGAGTGACATTGGAAGCACACAAGGTTTCAGCGTGTTTCCAGGGAAAGACTATGGAACAAGAAGGACTCCTCTCCTCTTCATGGACTGAAGTTTGAGTATTCTAAAGGGTGGTGCCAGGCTGGGCAGTTGGTGATTTGGGAGAATGTATCGGATTGGGAAATTCTGGTGGTGGGGAGGAGGAAAGTGTTTTTGTAAGATTTTCAATTTTTTTTTCCTATTTTCCTGTAGATTAGGTAATAAAGTTTTCTTTATGTTTAAGCTGGAGCCTGTTTTGCTTATTCCTGGTCACATCTCACAGCAGACACCAGGGTGAGGGCATTTTCATGGGGGCACTGGCTCTGTGTCAGGCTCAAACCATGACAAATACGATTGTGCTAATTGAGATTTCAAGCCATATTGTGTAACAACGCTTTTCAATTTTTCTAATATCTTCATATCAAATGGCTCCCATCCTCACCCTGCAGCTTGGGTTACCACAGGTAAGGCTTCTATAGTACTAGGGGAAAATGTCCCCTCAATTATTGCTTCCATAGTAACTCCTTTCCACTTTCTTTTTTGTGCTGTTTCTATTTCCGGATCTAGCTCTAACTCTCAAACTTCCATGGTCGAGGGGGGTATCCGCCTCCCCGTCCTCTCCTCGAGAGCCCTTTCAGAGCTCAAAATAGCTGACAGCTCCCTCCTTTCAAAAGAATAGTCTTTTTGGGGAACAACTCAATCGCTTTGTTAAATTGCTAACTTCTGCAAATTGTCTACCAAAGCTTTTGATTCCTCCTCTACCAAGGCAGATCCTGAATCTGTCTTTTCTTCTTCAGCCTCATCTTCAGATGATGAGTGTGTTATTTCTAAAACTTCACCATCAGCTGCCCCCTTTTTCTGTATACTTTTATTCTCGGGTTGGCAGCTGGAACCTCCGAGGGAGCCTGCTTCTTGACTCTGTTTCTCATCTGAGGGTCCTGAGGTTTTGAGTTCCTCTTTGGTTAGTGAAACTGGGCTAGAGGGTCCTGGGCAGCACAAAGGAACATCTAATGTAGTTGAAAGTAACTTGCTAGCAGGAAATGCCTGTGGCTCAGGGTCGGGGCTTGGGGAAAAAGCAACGCAAGCTTCTGCAGCGGCTTTCTTTTCCACCTTCATCACCCGTAATACCTCGATGATGTTTTTCCACAGGGTAGCATATTTAGATGCCTTTTTAGCCTCACATCCTCCTGAAGAAATACAGTCCCACAACATGCCACCCACAGCTTCCCATGTTGATACCTCAAAAGCGACCTGCGCTCCTGGTATGAGGTTTCGTTCACATGCCCAGTAAATAAGTCCCTTCAGAGTGGAAGCATCATATTTCTGCCCTCTCTTAAAGAGGATATGTTGGAGGAGTTTCTGGACCCCATCTCTTTCATGGTCCAACCCCATTCCTCCCCGACCACTCACCTGATCAGGGCGAGATCAATTCTTCTTCAATTTGAGCTCCTTTAGCCACCTTTGCTTCATGCCAGGGCAGCGAGGATACTTTCGACCGGCTTGTCTGCCTCCCGAAGTCCGTTGCTGTACCTCTCACAGCAGTGAAACAGCCGTCTTCGGGTCTGTCCTGGCTTGAAAAAGAAGTGAGTTTTTTGGGAGTTTGGTGGTCAAACCAATAGGTGCTCAGATTTGAATATTGGCACCTGGTGTGGCCACTAAGGACATGGATGCGCCTCTGAGGACACGGGGTTAAAAGTACAGAACTCCCAGGAAAACTTTCTCTTGGTTCCGGTGGGTAAAAGAGGTCAGAGCTCCCCTGCCCAGCTGTGGGCTGGGCGGGGGAGAGGAAGCCATGTGGCTGGGTGAGGTAGGCCAGGGCCTTGGACAGAGAAGGGAGGTGAAGGCCCCTGTAGGATGGAAGGGTGGAGGAACACTGAGAGGCATCAGGCAGTGCCCCCCCCACCCCCCGCCCAGTGGAGAGTCAGGGATCTGCATGCGGAAGATCTCGGGCTGTACGGTTAGATAGGAAGCCCCCCTCACCCTGCAGTCAGATCTTTGCTCCGTGTCGGCTGCACCCAGCCGGACGTGAGCAGAAGGAAATGACACTGACTGCCCAAGCCATTACAAACCCCTGAGACCCCCCCAATAAACGCCATTTGCTGTCGACCACATTGGTGTCTGTAGCATGTGGACCGAGTGACCCTGGGCTTTGGGTCACCGTGCCGGACTCCGAACCAGGTCGCCACGCCATAATGGCGACATCTGGTGCCGATACCCGAGACCGATCAGCGCCCGGGGTTCAGGGATCGCCTGGACAGGGGACCGGCGGCTGCACAGCTGGCCTAGTGCAGCGGGGGGGACGCCCCCGGACCAGCGTGGACCATGGAAGCCATATCAAAGGTCGTAAGTCAGATGCATGCACAATGGGGTATTGCGTGTAAGCTTAAAGACCTATGTCTTGCATTACCGAGACTGATTAAGCTTGGGGCTATAGAAAGCCCAGTAGACATTCTCCATCCGGAGGTTTGGGATAATTGTACAAAGGAAACCATGTTCTCAGGCTCAGGGAAAGCCCTAAAATCATGGGGCAGAGCTATCCAGGCTCTGCAAAAAGCTCGGCAAGAGCAAGAAACCTGGAAAGCCACGCAAACTTGTTTATTAGCCATGCTGCAGTTGGGGGTAGGGGCAGCGACGCAAACCGCGGAGGATTTTGACCAGGGCGAGCACGCGGAGGCGCGAACGCCGGAACCCCCTCAGCGAGCGAACTCACCATCGGAGGGGAGGAGTACGTGCGGGCGTTTTGGCAGGGGCTAGCAGAGGAGGCGCGGAACACGGCCATAGTATCGGACCCCGAAGCGGTTGATAAAAAGGCACCTCCGCCATATCCGTTTGAAAATGGCGCTGAACCGCGTGTTCAGGGCGGAAAGGAAGATGCGGAGGGCGGAAATGCAGTCAGCCTGCTTAACAACGCATGCGCAGGCGAGCGGGCAGAAGGGGCGGCCCCCATGGAGGAGCATAAGACCAATCAGAGTGCTCAGTTCACATTAGGTCCTTATAGGGAAACGACCTCCCCCAGTAGGAGGCGGGGGGAGCCCAGGGGAAGGGAACGGCCCCACCCCCGCAAGAAGGGGCGGGGTCGGAACCCGAGAAAATGGCAGAGCAGCCCGGAAACGTCCATCCAGTGACTTCCGGCTCGGACTCGGATTCGAGCTCCGAGCTCGAGAGGGGATCGGGGGGTTCCGACTCGGATTCTAGTTTTAACAGAAAGAGAGCAGTGGCATATAAGGTCACTAGCCACAGCGCTCCTGCTTGGGTGAAGGGGTTATCAGAGAAAGATCGAACCCCGCTTACTAACTGGCGGAAAATAAAAATAGCGTGTGCAGAATGGACTCCGTCGGCGACACTGGTGTTTCCGGTCCGGGTGGGGGGAGCAGGCGGAAACCAAAGGACCTATTCCCCAATAAACGCGAAAGACGTGCAGGCAATTATTAAAGTGATTGCACATAGGGGAATTAATTCTGCCATGGTTTCCACACTCATTGACAGCATTTTTGGAGGGGATGACATGCTACCTTTTGATATTAAGCAGACTTGCAGGATGATTTTCGATGGGGCAGGGATGATCATTTTTAAAAAGGAATGAGAGGACAATTGTGTAAAGCAGCTAGCTTTGGTAACAGGAGCAGATCATCCACTACACGGCTCCGGCATACAGAGGCTAATGGGCACAGACCCTACAATGATTACCCCTCAGGCGCAGGCTGAGGGCTTGCGGGCCCATGAGGTTATGACAACAACCCGTGCTGCCCGAGAAGCCCTCTCTGTTGCTTCCAAAGTAATAGCCAAACCCTCCCCATGGTCCAGTATAAAACAGAGTGAGAGTGAGAGCTTCACTCAGTTCGTGGACCGCCTTCAGGCAGCCTTAGATTCCTCTGCATTACCCTCAGAAGCGAAGGGTTCTGTGCTGGCAGAGTGCCTACGCCAGCAATGCAACTCAGCAACCAAGGACATCTTAATATCACTGCCACCTGGGTCTAATATAGCTGCCATGATCAGACACGTTGCAAAGGAAGAACACCGAGCCCCCATCCAAGCAGCAGTTCACACTGCAATAACCAGTGTGATGGCATGCCTTAAGTGTGGCCAGGCAGGCCACGTGGCAGTAAACTGCCCTCAGCCAGGACGCCCACCAGCAGCTGCTCCTCCACGCATGGGGAGACTTAGGGGACCATGTTGGGCATGTGGAAGGAAGGGGCATTTAGCTAACGAATGCAGATCCAGACCTCAGGGAAACGGGAGAGGGAGGCGGCAGCCGGGCCATATCCAGCCTCCTCCCACCTGGAACATGCAGCGGCCCAGCTACAGCAATCCCCAATGGGGCACAGGGCTCTCATGCCCACCACCACCCCCTCAGGGAATGACCAAATTTGTCGCCCAGCCAATGGCTCAATCAAACCCACCTGCACCTCAGGAATACCAAGAACAGCTCCCTGGGGGCGAGGCCCCTGGGTGGCTTTGGCCATGAAAGCATGGGAACGAGACCTATGGGTGGCCTTCGCTGCGAAGGTGGGCAAGCACCCACTGATCATGTGGGCAGTGTGTCGTCTCCACAACAGCTCCGACTACTCGGCCATCTGCCTTCCCTTTTGGGTGGACACAGGATCAGATGTCACCATCATCCCAGACATACATTGGCCTCGATCATGAAATCTAGAAGAAGCCCCCATGGTGGGCGGAGTCGGAGGGCTGTCTCGAGCCCACAAAAGCACCCAACCAGTAGCAATAACCCTCTGCACCGAGAGAGGACCAGGAAGAACTATCACCCTCACTACATACGTTATGTCAGATTGCCCACCCTTGTTGGGGAGGGATGCCCTACCCCTGCTGGACGTTAGGGTGACAAATTTATTCTAAGGGCCACTGTCGCATACCCACCATTGCCCATCAAGCTAACTTGGAAATCAGTCGATCCGGTGTGGATCGAGCAGTGGCCCTTGTCAATGCCTCGAATGACTGCTCTCCTTGAGCTAGTTAGCCGTGAATTACACAAGAATCATATAGAACCTTCCACCAGCCCATGGAATACCCCGATCTTTGTGATACCTAAACGGTCTGGTGAAGGCTTTCATCTCTTGCACGACCTGTGGGAAGTGAACAAAAGAATCCAGCCTATGGGCCCCGTGCAAACTTCGCTGCCCATGAACTCGATGATACCGAGAGGACAACCCTGTGCAGTGCTCGACATCAAAGACTGCTTCTTTTCTATTCCCCTGCAAGAAGATGACAAGGAGCATTTCGCCTTCTCCATCGTCCATCGTCTTCCCAAATAGCCAGCGGCCCAACCTACGTTTCCAATGGAGGATGCTTCCACAAGTGATGGTCAACTCACCCACCATCTGCCAGATCACAGTGGACCGAGCGCTAGCACCAGTCCAGCAGAGCAATCCGACTGTGACCATCATGCAGTACATGGACGACATTCTGATCGCTGCGCCATCCACGAGACAAGTGGACCAGCTGGTATCAACCATCTCCGAGACCTTAAAGACAAATGGCTTTGAGGTAGCGAGTGCGAAAATAAAAAAGGGACCGTGCGTGACCTTTCTAGGAGTGGGAATCACAAGCTCCTACATAACTCCTCCCCAGATGAAAATCTGCCGGGACATCAAGACGCTCCACGACGTGCAACAGCTGGTAGGGTTCTTACAGTGGCTCTGCAACATCGTCCTGATTCCTCCCAAGGTCATGGACCCTCTAAATGACCTCTTGAAAGGGAAGAACCCATGGGAGCAGAAAACCCTGACACCGGAAGCGATAAGCTCGCTCAACTTCACCGAACGTCAGATGTCAGAGAGCATGCTCACCAGATGGGATTCAAGTGCTCCAGTCGATCTGTATGTCCACTTTACAAAAAAGGGGGGAGTGGGAGTGGGAGCCTTAGCCCAAGGACCCCCCGACAAGGCCCAACCAATACTATGGGTGGTCTTGGGGAAACCGTCGCGTGCCTTTTCCCCGGGAGTCGAGTGCCTCAGCAGCCTCATTATGAAAGGCAGGAAACTCGCCCTAAGACATCTGGGCATCGAACCTTCCAAGATATACTTGCCTTTCTGCAAACAGCTCTCTGCACAGTCAACAACAACATCTGAATATCTAGCCATGGCCCTTGCAAGCTTTGGAGGAGATTCGCTACGCAGAAAAACCCCCTTGGACTCGGCTGCTCACGGTCATCGATATCGACCTCTCACCAAAAGTAATTGACCGACCGTGGGCAGGACCAACCATCTTCACGGACGCATCATCGCAGACCTCCACTGCGGTGGCAGTATGGCAGTCAGGAGAACAGTGGAAGTGTGTCAAGACAACTGACCCCACACTTTCAGTCCAACAGCTTGAAGCAGCAGCCGTAGTGCTAGCGTGCGGACTGTTCCCAGAAGAACACCTTAACATTGTGACTGACTCCATATTTGTGGCCAAGCTCTGCCTAGCCATGTCCGGACCAGGTGTGTCAGTGTCCACAGTGGCAACGATGCTGGAGGAAGCACTCTATTCACGGAAAGGCACCATATCAGTCATCCATGTCAACAGCCATGACCCGATCAAAGGATTCTACCAAATAGGCAACGACAGGGCTGACACCGCCGCAAAGGGCGTATGGACACTGAAAGAAGCTTGTCAGTTGCACGAATCCCTTCACATCGGAGCTAAAGCACTTGCAAAAAGGTGCAGGATTTCTACCGCGGACGCAAAGCACGTCGTTGCCACATGCCCCCACTGCCAGAAGTCGCCACTGTGGTCGAGTGGCGTCAACCCTAGAGGCCTCAAAGCCTCAGAAATATGGCAGACAGACTTTACACAATGCCAGCTGTTGAAACCCCGAGTGTGGCTCGCAGTTACCGTAGATACGTACAGCGGCATGATTGTGGCCACACAGCATCCCAAGACCGATTCCAAAGCGATCATCCAACATTGGCTAACAGCCATGGCATGACTTGGAGTGCCAAAACAAATCAAAACAGACAACGGCTCAAACTTCATTTCAAAGGTGGTCCAAGCATTCGTCTCGAGATGGAACATCACCTTGGTGCATGGCATCCCATACAACAGCACCGGACAAGCCATCGTCGAAAGAGCAAACCAGACTCTGAAAACTAAGCTGGAAGTGCTAGCAAAGGCAGAAGGCTTCACCAATGCCATTCCCCCGGGTGACCAGGCGCGCATACTGGCAACTGCGCTGCTAGCGTTAAATCAGTTCCCTAGGGGGGATGAAACAAACAGTCCTGCCCAGAGACACTGGGCCACTCGAGCACTAGAGGAAGGCCCACGGGTTGTGATCAAAAATGAACTAGGGGAGTGGGAACAAGGTTGGAGACTAGTGCTCACGGGGCGGGGATATGCGGCCATTAAAAAAGATGGGGACATTAAATGGTGTCCGCTCAAATCTATTAAACCAGACCCTCAAAGAGAAACTCATGAGAATTGTGAGACTTTGTTTGCAGGACTGGATCTTTGGACGCCCCCGCAACCCATATGCCCCACTACCGTGAAAGAGAGAGAGACCACCGAGCAACCCGACATCACCTGAGAAGCTCGCACCATCAAAATCAAAGCAGCAACGGTATCTCTGTGTGATCTTGTTTCTAGGGTTAGTAGGCGGAGGAGAGGCAGACACAAAATATTACCCTCACCAGCCATTCAGGTGGGTTCTACGCCATCTCTCAGGTGAGGGGGCCATCAAAGAAATTGTTACAGCCAACACCCCATCTTTCGAGTTCAGGTTGAAAGACATTTTTCCCATGCATACAGGGCACCCCAGATTTCAGGAGACAACAGTATTTGGGATCTACTGGTGCCCTACTTCCAACCCAGGGGAAAGTTATTGTAATTATCCAGGGTATGGATATTGTGGATATTGGGGGTGTGAAACTATTGTGGTAAGCAATAGATGGACACCACAACAGGCTGATAAGTTCCTGCAAATTAAGTATACTCCACACGGCTGTATCGAACCAAAATATGATAGGGAGGGGCATGCGCTTGCGCCCAGAGGCTGGAAAGAGCACACCTGCACAGGCTATATAATGACAATCTTGCAGCCGACCCATGATGCCTGGGCCACGGGCAAAGTGTGGACAGCGTATGTTCATCTTACTCGTCGCTACATCTGGGCGAACATACAAATTATCAGACTCCCAGCTCCAATATCCCAATCAGTCGGACCCAATCCGGTTCTAGCAATGAGTAGACCCAGGAAGGGGATTGCAGCTAAGGGCAATTCTAGCCACAAAACACAGATGTCGAAACTAGCCTCCCCATCCAATCTCTTAGCCAAACCAACCCTCTCCAATCCATTCTTAAGTGTGTTAAATGCTACCTTCTTATTGTTAAACCAATCCAACCCAAACTTCACAGAATCATGATGGTTATGCTATGATGCACAACCCCCTTTTTACGAAGGTGTTGCCTTCGATCTCCCATTCATCTTCTCAAAGTCAGACAATCCACGCCAATGCAGATGGGACACCCCCGGAGAGGCATTACCCTAAGTCAGGTTACGGGCCAAGGCAAATGCTTTGGCAACTCAACCTTGGCAAAGCAGATGGGCACGTCTGCCGGGAACTCGTCAGACTTAAGGGGGGGAAGTTCCAGTGGGTGATCCCAGCTGCATCGGGAATGTGGGTCCGTCAACGATCCGGGGTAAGCCCATGTGTACTCCTTGACAAATTCGACCATTCTACCGACTTTTGTGTCCAAGTTCTAATTGTCCCCAGTGTCTGGTTATCTCTCGGCTGTTTGAGGGGCCTGGAAAGGCCCGAGGTGGCTTTGGGGCAGACTGCGTATCGAAGAACGAGAAGAGGCTTCAGTTCTTCTTTCGGTTTTTATGTTTATTAATTGTTTATCTAAAAGATGTTCTTTCAGCCGAACAGAGATCTGCTCAGCAGTCAGCTATGAGCACACTGTCTGCCCTCCCGGGCAGCTACGTATCTTTATACTCATTGTTACGTGCACAATATTTATCATTTCTCTTCAATACTATTTATTCTTATAACTGGGTGCACTCTCAGTAATAACTAATCCAAAGGTGCTACTGTGGCTAAAGAAGATGGAGGAGAAGAGGAAGAAGAAGAAGGATAGGACACACTCCAATTCTTCTATCTTACTCCTCTAAACTCTCTTGTACATAAATCTTAAACTCTGTGTCTCACTCTCTAATTAACTAATCTTTTCACCATTCACTTCGGTGAAGCTCTCATCCTTGTCGTCTCCTGTGTAGGGTCAAAGTCTAGCTACCAGACACTTCTGGCAACATTCTAGGACTCCCGAGACCCCCAAGGTGGTCTCGGTGGCTCAGCACCTCAGGACTGAGATCTTGAGATCTGACATCTCCCCCTTCTGTTTGCACTAAGAAAACTCTTTTTTACAATCTGATTCATGGCACTTGGGACAACATGGATGAGGACTAGGAGAATTATTAAAACATAAAATCTTACTCTTAAAATTCTTTTCTAAATGGGAGAAATGTCAAAGAAATCTACTTTTAAAATTTCTCTCCAAATGGGAGAGATGTCAAAGAAATCTACTAGCTGATCAATATATGATCTTTTGTCAATTTTCTCTGTAATAGGTAAATTTACTCCGTTGCTTGTTGCAATGAATGGAAAAATGATGCATATAAGCATCATGAAACTCATGACTTCACTTTTGTGCAAAACTCTTGTTATGTTTTTCATTCAAGACTCCAAAGAGAAAACTCCTCCAGAGTCTTTCGTTCTCAGTCGTCTTTTGCAGTCTGAGTCCCGACTTTTGTCTGAGTATTCGTTTCTTCTTATATCTTGTTGAGGAAAATCGCTGCATAGTTGCAGACTCGTTGCGAGATGATACTGTGGTTCTGCTGAACTGATTCGGCATGTCATGCACTTCGGTCATTCCCCCACGAGATGGCGCTGTCACTGGGCTTTGCTGACTCTGGTGACATAGCGTACTCTACTGCTCTACTTCTTGTCGGCGGCCATGTTGGTCGCCCCGTTCTGGACCGTGTTTGCTAGGCTTTTAATTCAACTGACAATAGGGTTAGAAAACACACGCCTCCCCGGGAGGGGAGAGGCTTGGGACTCTGAGGGTTTTTACCAAAGGCACTAAGTCTGGAGAGGGCCCCTCTTCGCTCGAGACGTTACTGGGGGTCTGGCTCGCTCCTGCCCGCGCTCTGGGCATGCGTGCTTTCTGAGCCGCTCCCTGTCTTTCTCGAGGTAATTTCTCTCTCTCTCTTTTGTTCTGCTTCTGAATTTTCCCCCCTCGGTCTGCCCTTGACTCTGTCTCCTCTTCTTCTGACGCTGTGTGTGTGTGGCTCTTCGTCAGTGTGTGCAGCCTGCCCCCGCCGGCACTCGCGCTCGCCGCGTTCGCACTGGGTTTTTTGCGTCACAACTGCGCGCTTCCTGCGTCTCACGGCAGCCTTCTGGGGCTGCGCAAATCTCCCTTTTTCGCTGCTTGGGTCAGACGCCCTGGCGCTGGTTTGTGGTTCTGCCTCGGGTTCTTGCGAGTTTTGCTCGCCGCGCGCGTTTCTGCTACTTTGCTGGCCTCTGGGGCGGTTGCCCCCCCCGGCTCTGAGCTTAGCAAAGCCGTATCTGAACACGCGTCTTTTGTTTTTTCTTTACCCGCGCTCCCCTCCTGCTCTGCTGCAGCATGGCTGCGAGAAAGCGTCTCTTCTGGTCACCTCTCCATCCCCTGCTCTCCCCCTTCAGCTCCTAAGTCTTTCATGCTCTCTGGAGTTTTTCGGACGCTTTCGGGGTCTTCTGGGGTTTCTGGGTTTTGGGACCGGGTGTTTTAATAATATTTCTCGCTCTCTTTCTTCGAGAGTCTTTTCTCCCTGGCTCAGGACTTCACCTCAGGACTGAGATCTTGAGATCTGACACCCCAGAGTCCTGTATCACCAGGAAGAAGAGGTGTACCACTTGTTCGAGGAACCCAACCGGCTCTACAAACGAGAAGTGATAACAGGAGTCACCATCGCAATGCTCCTCGGTTTAGGAGCTACCGGCGCTGCCACAGGCATCTCAGCCCTTGCAACATAACATCAAGGACTGGCACAACTGCAGATGACAGTCGACGAGGACTTGCAAAGGATCGAGAAATCCATCTCTTCCCTAGAAAAATCCCTTTCCTCACTCTCAGAGGTTGTCCTCCAAAACAGGAGAGGACTGGACCTCTTGAACATGCAGCAAGGAAGCCTTTGTGCCGCCTTGAAAGAGGAATGCTGCTTTTATGCGGACCACACCGGAGTCGTCAGAGACTCCATGGCCGAACTGAGAAATTGGCTAAACCTAAGAAAAGTGGATAGAGAAGCTCAACAGGGCTGGTTCGAGTCGTGGTTCAACCGGTCCCCATGGCTCACCACCCTGATTTCTACCCTAATAGGCCCAGTCACTATAATCTTACTAACCCTAATCTTCGGGCCTTGCATATTAAACAAACTGGTGCTATTCGTTAAAAGGCGTTTAGAAACGGCTAACATTTTGTTTCTCGAGCGCCGACAATTACTTTAAGGCGTGCCAGTTACTAACACACTTGCAATTTTACACTAATTCTACTAACCCATGAAATTTTGTAACCTCTACATTTTATAGCTTTGTAAGATTTTTACTAATCATGGCGGGGGGGGGGAATGTGGAGAGTCAGGGATCTGCGTGCGGAAGACCTCGGGCTGTACGGTTAGATAGGAAGCCCCCCTCATCCTGCAGTCAGACCTTTGCTCCATGCCTGGCCGTGCCCAGCCGGACGTGAGCAGAAGGAAATGACTGCCCAAGCCATTATAAACCCCTGAGACCCCCCCAATAAACGCCATTTGCTGTCGACCACATTGGTGTCTGTAGCATGTGGACTGAGTGACCCTGGGCTTTGGGTCACCCTGCCAGACTCCGAACCAGGTCGCCACGCCGTACCCTCCCCCCGCCAGAGAGAGAGAGAGCTGTGCCTGTGCTTGTGCCACCTTGAAATTCCATATCATGTGCTGGCATCATGGCCGGCCAAGAAGGAGAACGGGGGGTGGGGGAGTGCAGCAGGGCGGTCCCCAGAAACCTTGGGAGAGTTCTGGGCAGGCAGAGCCCAGGATTTTAACAATTTTCCCTGATGATGGAAACCTTACAAATACTGATCCTTCTTGTGGTGGTTTGACCAGGAAGAGGTGGGAATTCTGGGATGCTGTGGTCAAACCAGTGGGTGCTCAGATTTTGATATTGGCACCTGGTGTGGCCAGTGGGGTTTGGACACACCTCCGAGAACACACAGGGGTTAAAAACCAGAGCTTTGGCCCTGGGAGGCTCTCTTGGGACTTCGAGGGAAAGAGGTCGGATCGCCCTCCCTCGTCCATCTGCTGCTGCTGGGCGGGGGAGGGGCAGCCATGTGGTAGGCCTGGGCCTGGACAGAGATGGGGGTGAGGAGGTCCTTGAGGATGGAAGGTTGGTGGAGCCCCAGGAGGCATCGGGCAGCCACCCCTCGCCCCTCCCCAGCCCTCCCAGGAGAGAGAGAGAGGGAGAGCCGGCGACGGAATGTGATAACAGCCGACCAAGGAGGAGAAAGGGGGGAGTGCAGCGAGAAGGTGCCCGGCCGGAGCAGCAGCGAGTGTGGGAGTGCCGGAGCTCTGGGACAGGCAGAGACTGAAATTTTTAACCCCTTTCTTTCATGATTGGGACCTGTCAAAAATGCTGATCCTCCTCGGAGCTGAATAAGAAGCGAGATAAGAGATGAGATAATATTACAGCGTCCTTAGACGGTCACTGTGGTGAGAGAAGGACGAGAATCTTGTTTCTTGATCAGAAGGCTTGATTTATTCATATATGATATATAATACATTATAACTATACAAAAAAGTATAAGAAGAGAAGTTGCAGAGAGCTGCTAAGCTAAGAATAGAATAGAAGGAATGAATAACAAAGTTCTGTCTCCAGGGAATCTGTCCCCGAGCTTGCTTCTGTGATTGGCCCCCAATTGGAAACATGGAAGATGAGCCAATCACAGGGGCACCTGCTACATTTCACAGCAGCTGATAACAATTGTTTACATTCTTCTTCTGGGGCTCTGCTTCCCAGAAGATGGACAAATGTGAAAGAAAGGATTTCTATGAAAAAATATCTGCGACAAGATAACAAGGACCTGGCCCGGGGGAAGTGGAGAAGACTGGCTGAGTGGAGAGAGAGATGATTGGAGTGGCCTTTTGGCTGGACTTTTCTTGTGTGGCCATAGACTGAACCAGTTTTATTCCTGTGACACAGAGACTGCATTTAGGGGGAGGCAGTGCCTCAGAACCAGGAGGGTTCATTGTGGGTACCCCTCGGCCCAAGGGGGTGAAAAAAATGGGGGGGACAGATGTCCCAAAGCAGAGACTGCGCCTTTTTTGGAGTGAGACAAGGCATCCTTAAAAGACAGCCCTAAAAGCAGCTCTGGTCCATGTAACAGTGGTGAGAGCACTGGGCATGGAAGGAAGATGTCACCATGGCAAAAGGACTTTTCCGGGCAGTGCTGAGTGACATGGGAGCACACGAGGTTTCAGCGTGTTTCCAGGGGAAGCCTATGGTGCAAGAAGGACTCCTCTCCTCTTCATGGACTGAAGTTTGAGTATTCTAAAGGGTGGTGCCAGACTGGGCTGTAGGTGATTTTGGGGGAATGTATCGGATTGGGAAATTTTGGTGGTGGGGAGGAGGAAAGTGCTTTTTGTAAGGTTTTCAATTTTTTCCCTTATAGTTTTTTTCCTATTTTCTTGTAGTTTAAGTAATAAAGTTTTCTTTATGTTTAAGCTGGAGCCTGCTTTGCTTATTCCTGGTCACATCTCACAGCAGACACTGGGGAGAGGGTATTCTCATGGGGGCACTGGCTCTGTGCCAGGCCCAAATGATGACACTCCTGGATCTGAATGAGGAGAGAGATAGAGCTGGAATAGCAGGAAATGGGCAAGTGTGATGAAAGTTTCTGCATATGAAAGATGTCCGAAGAAGTTGAGAAGAATCCTGAGTGGGAGGAGATGATGGAGTGGCCTTTGGCTGGACTTTTCTTGTATAGCCATGGACAGAACCATTTTTCCTGTGACATAGAGACTGCAATTAGGGGGAGGCAATGGCTTGGAGCCAAGACAGTGCAGTGATATTATGTGAAGGAGTGCGTGAACAGAGACAACAGGTGAGGAGGGTGGTTGGTGCCCTCGATCTTCAGGGAAGAAGAAGATCTCTTTTCTTGAGACCCCTCAGCCCCAGGGGGTGAATTTGGGGGGGGACAGATGTCCCGAAAGTGAGAGACTGTGCTTTTTTGGAACTGGGCAAAACATCCTTAAAAAGGGAACCCTAGAAGCAGCTCTGGTCCATGTGCAGTGGTGAGAACACTGGACATGGAAGGAAGATGTCACAATGGCAAATGTTCTCCGGGCTGTGCCATGTGTGACATGGAAACACATGAGGTTTCAATTGTGTTTCCAGGGGAAGCCTATGGTACAAGAGGGACTCCTCTGTTGTTGATGAACTGAGAGTTGATTATCTGAAGGGTGGTGATGGACTGAGAGTTGGTGATCTGAGGGGTGGTAACTGAATTGAGAATCCATGGTTTTGTCTTACTGTGATGTACTGGAAATTTGGTGGGGGAGGAGGAATGTTTTTGGAAGGTTTTCATTCTGAGTTCTGTGTGTGTTTCTTTTTACATATAGTTGTGGGTTAATAAATTTTTTTTTCTTTATTCCTAAGTTGGAGCCTGCTTTGCTCTATTCCTGGTCACATCTCACAGCAGACACTAGGGAAAATATATTTTCATGGGGGCACCGGCATTGCGCCAGCATCAAACCATAACAGGGTCCCTTGCTCAGGCAACAAAATATGCGGAGGATCATTAATGGGACATCACTCCATGATCAATATGATCAAGTGAAGCCAATTTATTACAAAAAGCAAGCCATATTTATACTGTTCTTCATTGTTCACGCCTCAAGCTAATACATGATTGGTTAAATCCTTTACGCACACATTTTAATATTTCAGTTTATTTTAGTTAGTCTATCTTCTTCATGCATCTTGCATCATGCATTCTTGGTTGCCTTTGCATCCTGAACTGTCTGCTTTTGAGCGTGTTCTCCTTTTGTGTTCTTCAAGGGCATGGTGACCTTACTCAATTTCTATGAAGACTGGATTGTACATATGTTGCGTATGTCCATTGTCCTGTAAAAAACTCTCAACAGGGGAGTCTTCGAGAGTTCTGGCAAAAGTATTCCTTTCTGAGTTTCTTCATCCACCAGTCAATTGCCTATTGCCTCCTCCAAGTACATTGCCTGATGTCCCCTAATGTACATCATTGTCTCCTTATTCTTCTAAGTTCTTCTAAGCCTTCTGATGTTTACATTTTTGTAATGGAGTTTCTCACACACTTTTCATGTAAATAATGATTGTTTTGCATTCCTTCCTGGAGGAGGAGAGAATTGATGGACTGTTGGTTTTACCAGTGTGGTTGGAGAGGTGGCAATTTCTTCCTCCAATCCATGGTCACTTTTGGAATTCTATTAATATCGAGGTTCGGAACTAAACTATCCCCTTTTTTGCCTTGGACATCTCAGAGTGCAAGTGTCGTTCATTTTGTGTCATATTGCAACACATCATTGCCCCCTTTTTGGTAAATTTACCACCTCCAAGAGAGGAGTAATTAAGCTCTCGTGCGCTAATGTTTTTTCCCCTGCAGGTCAATAAACCTCTTTCCTCCCACAGATTTCTAAAGTGTGTACCATTCCACATGCATGCTTTGAATCAGTAAGAATGTTAATTCACAGGCTCTTACAAGCACATACAGCTCCACAGTATGAGCTGACCATGTGGGCAGCAACATCCTTCCTTCTTCTAATTTCCTTCCCTTAATAATAGTGTCTCCTGTAACTTGCTTTCCTTCTACTACCCGTGAAGGCTCATTAATGAACACATTTTCTCCCTTAGGCCAGGGGATGTCTCCTAAATTTTCCCTAGCCCAGGTCTGGAGATCTATCACTTGAATGCAGTCATGGGTTTCTTCCTGGCCCTCCGCTCCAGGACTGTTCAAAGTCCTTGTTTAACAGGAGTCTGGGTTAAACTCGTCCCCACTTCTCAATCCTAAATCTTTCTGTTCCATGAAATAAGTTTTAGACTGTAATAACCAAGCCCTGGACATCCACTTGGAGGCTTTTTCACTTCACAAAACTTTATTTGATGTGAGACTTTTATAAGTCTCATAAAACATTCTCCTGTCATCAGTTTTTGGGCTTTGGTTACTATTAAAGCCATAGCTGCACAATTCTGCAGAGAATGAGGCCAGCCTCCCGGCCTCTGGGTTTAGGATGTTAGAAAAGTAGGACACAGGTTGCCATGTAATCCAGTGTTCCCATAGTAAAATTATTTTAGTATGGTCCTGTTTAACATCCACATAGAATTCAAATTCTTTTTGCCTGTCCAGAAGGGCTAGGGCATGAGCTTCAGTAATCTGCTTTTTTTTCCCCTAACACTTTAAAATTCTGCGTTCCTTCTGATGTCCATTCATGCAGTTTCTTAACTGGCAAGACAGGAGTATCCTAGGGAGACATGCATGGGTCCAAAAGACCTGCCTTTAACAGGGACTCAGTAATAGGCTGCAACCCCTTCTTTCCCTGCCTTGGAAAAGAGGGTATTGCTTTTTAGACACCACTTATCCTGGTTGCTTCAAAGTAGTTTGGAGAGGCTCCATAGCTAATTTTCCAGATTTCCCTGAGACTGCCCACATTTGTGGGTTTACTGCAGCATAGGCTCTCTTAGATATTTGACACAAAGTTACAACAGGGTTAGTTTCTGTATCACTTTTTACAATCTTATTTTGCATTCCCAATGTAGCAAGTAAATCCCTTCCCAATAACTTATAATTACAAGTAGGAACAAACAGAAATTCATACATTTCAAACCTAACGCCCACATGTACTAATTGTGGTTGAAAGAAACACATTCCTACCTCTTTTCCACTTACCCCCTGAATAATTAAAGAACTTCTTGACAATTTTTCCCTCTAAGGGATAAAATTCAAAATGGATTGAGAGGCCCCTGTGTCTACCAGAAAAACACCTCCTCCCATTCTGGACCCACCCTAAATGCTATCAAGGGCTCCAGTGTGGTGGGTCCCTGGTATAATGGGAACCCCTGACACCCCTAACAATCCATCTCCATGAATTGCTGGACTTGATCCTTCTGAGGATCTAGTTGTTTCTGCAGGCAATCTTGCTTTCAGTGTCCTTGCAGATGGTACCCTGATTCCTTCCAATATACTGTTTGGGTGGGCTCTCCCCTGCTGAGGAGGAAATGCCTCTGCCCCATCCTTGTGGCCAAACTTGTCCCTTCTGTCCCGGGAGCCCCCTTGGGCCCTGCGGTTTATCCCTCCGTAGCAGTAAGAACACTGCTATCTCCTTTGCCTTCACCTTTTCCTCATCCCTTCTTATATACACTTGTTGTATCTTTCTAACCAGTTCATCCAGGAGCTTTATTCTGCCCTTTCTTTAGCACCCAGCCCAGCTACTGCCTGTGGGTACTCATTCTCACACAGCTCAAAATAATTTGTTTCGCCAGTGACCCAAACAAAGTCCTTAAAAGAAAATCCTAATCCTACCACATATAATTTGCATTTCCCAGATATTCTTTGCTCCTCCTCTTTGTACTCACCCTCTTTGCCATACATCATATACTAGAGCCAGTCCTCGTTCTGACAAAGTGTCCAAACACAGCCTCTGCCAGTACACCCAGCATAAAGAAACACCTCGTAATCCTGACTTCCTTGCTTTCCCTGTCCTGGAAGCTGGGGATACAAAGAACCTGCAGCTGGATCAGCTGGAAAATTTTGATGATAAATGCCTTCTGCTACTATTTGCCTTGACCATATTCCTCCGCATTCTACTTCAACCAGTCCTTTCCCAACATACCAACACCATCTGTCCCCTGTTGCCAAGACCCCTTCTCAACTCTTTTTATTGCCCCCTGGGCATGAATTGTCCTTAATTACCTCTGGGAGAAGGTGCAAACTACCTCAACATTCTCCCAAGGGATTCTTCGGAGATCTTTCTGGATCGTCATCACTTTTGCCAGGACCTGTTGCTGGCTTTACCTATTGTGAGAAACAACTGCTCACTTTGAAAATTTAAAAAGGTTTATTAAACCTTGACAAAAATACAACAAAAGAACTGTATAAGGAAAAATTTGCAGTGCTGAGAACTGCCCTCATGGATACATCATGGCCAGTTCATCTTCAAGATGGATGCTCAGTCTTTTATACCCCTGGGGGTTGCATCAGCCAGCCCTGGCCCCGCCCAAAATCTGTCAGTCAGCTCTTCTTTGCCATTTATTGGTGGACACTGCTTTCTTGTGACTTGGAGGGGGAAAGGGAACTATGGGGAGAACAGAGGACATCTAAACTACAATAACATAACTATACATCACTAAAGTTTTTCTTAATATTCACACAATAGTTATCCTTTAATTGCTAGAGCAAATCATCTCATTATCCATCTATAACATCTATGCTACCCTCTATGGGTGCCCTCTCAGGTTTACTCCCCAAAAATCCCATTGATTGGTGACATTTTCAGTGATACTTCCCTGTGGACTCTTCATGGACCCTCTAGTCCACTACTCGTCTGTCTTGAGTGGACACTATTGGGTACTCAACCAATTGCCCAGTGCCAGCTGCCACCAAAGGGAACTGATCACCAAAGCTGGGTGAGGGGCTCCTTGAGCTCCCACTCACTGCCATGGGATGGCAGAAGGACCCTGGATGACTGCCCATTTTCTTAGGAAAATTAATCCCTGATGCCAGAGGGTTTTGTCCCAAAAAGAGACAGAGGAGTCCGGTAACTTTATTGGAATAAAGGGAGAAGCCATGGTGCATTTCCCATGGGGTCTTTCAAGTGGTTGGGGGATGCAGCCCCCTTTTTATCCTAAGTTTTCCACTGCATCACCCTCTTCTTTGCCCCATTGGCTGAGGTAATCAGACAGTACAGACCTCCTGAATCGCCTACTCTACGCCCCACTCTAATATGCACTCTCCCTTTTGCTATATAAAAGAAAGAAAAATAAACTCTAATTCTATGAAGTCTGTTCTTTTGCTCTGGGTTCAGGAATTTAACACAGCTTTGGCTGAGCAACAGTCTGTGTTGATTAGTAAGTTTCTAGAACTAAGTTCTTCTATTACTCTACTAGCCATAAGTGAAAAACCCTGCAACAGATGTGACAAGTTCAGGCGTCAGACCAGTGAATGTAAATCAAAATACAAGAGAGATGGAACCCTCTTGGGAAACACAAAACTGAGTGTGAAGGGGGAACGCGCAATGACACATGCTCCCCCACAACCAGGTGGCTACCTGGACATCCTCCACTCAGCAACACCAGGATCTGCCGGAGTGGACGTGGAGACAGCAGTAGACATCACTTTGACAAACACCAATGTAGAGGTCATATCATCAACAGGAAATGGATCATTGGGCTATGGACTTAGTGCTCTACTTATAGGAAGATCATCCACATCAAAACAAGGGGCTTTTTTTTTTACCTAGACTGATTGATGCAAAACTTTTAGGCAGTATTGGGATCATGGTCCAGACTTGGAGGCCACCTATCCATATTGCAAAAGGCACTAGACTGGCACAGTTAGTTCCCTTTGAGGCCAAGGTTCTGAAACAGGGGTCATGCATAGGGGGGGATGGAGGTTTTGGGTCAACAGGAACCCATCAGGTAATGTTTACATTACCATTATCAGGAGCAAAACCAACTAAACCCATTACTTTTCAGCACCCTGATGGAGGAACTCTCATGACAAAAGCTGCATTGCTAGACACAGGTTCAGATGTCACCATTGTTCCCTTGTTTGCATAACCTGCAAAATGGCCTCTGAACACCTTGGGAACACCTGTTATGGGGGTGGGAGGTGTGCAAATGACTTGAATCAGTAAAACACTCTTAACAGTATGGGTTGATGAGGATGCACATTTGGGCTCATGTGAGATCTTACGTGATTAATACAACAATCTGGCTGCTGAGACAAGACGCACTGAGCCAGATGGGTTTCTGTCTCACCAATTAGGGTTTTTAGCAGTGGTCACTGAGGGGCAGCCAAACCTAAAATGAAAATGGTTAACAGAAATGCCAATCTGGGTTGATCAATGGCCACTGTCTAAAGAAAAAGGTGCCCATGTTAATGAACTGGTTGATGAGCAATTGGAAAGGGGGCATAAAGTACCTTCTACAAGCCCCTGGAACACACCCATTTTTACAATTCCAAAAAAAATCAGGAAAATGGAGGTTATTACATGACCTTCAAGCGATTAATGCTGTAATGCAGGATATGAGACCCCTGCAGCCTGGCCTACCCTCACCATCAGTGTTACTTGTCAATTGGCTACTGTTGATTATTGATTTAAAAGATTGCTTTTTCACAATCCCCCTGCACGAGGACGACAGTGAGAAGTTTGCCTTCTCTGTGCCATCCATTAACAAAGCAGAGGCAGCAAAAAGGTATCAATGGGTTGTATTGCCACAAGGGATTCGAAATTCTCCCATGATGTGCCAACAGTACGTTGCCTGGGCACTAGCTCTGCTGAGAAAACAGTATGCACAGTATCTTACCTATCATTACAGGGATAGTATTATTATAGCAAGAGAACACCTGGATACAGCAACCCTGCTACCTGCCTTATAACAACAATTGCAGAAGGCAGGCCTTTAATATGCACTGGAAAAAGTCCAACAACAAGCCCTATGGAAATATTTGGGTATGCTTATCACTGAAGCCCAATTTCTGCCCCAAAAATTAACTATTTGTATGGAAATTCGGACCTTGAAAGTTCAAAATTTAATTGGGGACATACAGTGGATTTGTAGCACCCATGGCATTACTAATGAAGACCATGAGCCCCTAGTGCCACTATTAAAAGGGGGAAATCAAGCCAATTTGCTGCACAAACTAACTGAAAAACAACAAAAGGCTTTGACTCAAATTGCTACTAAATTGGATAATTCCTTTGCAGATCATTGGTCCCCTAATTTACCATTATCTAGCCATGCTGAATAGAGAAAAGCACAATGGCTATCTAAATGCGCCTTACTTGGTCTTATCCTATGCAAGCTATTACAGCTCCAGAGCTCAGCTCCCAGGGGGACTGAGTACCAGAGGCCATCTCGCTCTCAGACCAAGGCCACGGGTCAGCCCCTAGCAAGCAGGGAATATTCATCTCTTAGTGATTAGGCAGCTCTTGTGATTTCAGCTTTGCTTGCTAGGTAGCTTTTTCCCTAGGCTTAAGGCTCCAGCAGACGGTAGAGAGAGGAGAAGGAGAAGACGCTGGCTGTTCCACTGTAAGGCTTTATTGGAGGATCTGTGAAGGGTCTCAGCTCTTCTTCTTCCGAGTTAGTAGGGGTACAGTATGCTACTTTTATACCCTTGGCCCGTATCCAATCCTGACCAATGTCAAAGGTGTTAAGAGTGACCATAAGTGACCAATAGTAGGGTTAACACGATATTGCCTTACATGGCTATAGGGATAGGTTATAGGGCGGATATCCCTGGAGTCAGGAAGCTTCTTTGCTGCTGTGTCAGAATTAGATTCTCCAAGGGGCCCTGGCTAAAGCTGAGGCGTTTACTACAGCTATCCTAATGCAGTGGGATAGCCAGGCTAATCAGCCACTAAAAATCCTGGAATGGGTGTTTTTACCATGTAATTTGAATGAATCCTTGACCACATGAATAGAAGCTATAGCAAAAATTGTGATCAAGGCACGAAAGCGGACATTGGAAATTGCAGGAATGGAACCCCAAAATATTCTTCTCCCACTAACAAAAGACTTTTTACAATGGTCATTGCAGAATTCAGACACCTTACAATGGGCATTGTTAAACTTTTACATGTATTATTAGCACTCATTTTGCCTCTCATAAGCTTTTTTTTTTGCATCAACAGGTGGAAGAACTTCCTTGGCTATCAAAAAAACCTGTGGAAGGCCTCACTGTTGTCGGATCTCAGTCCTGAGGTGCTGAGCCACCGAGACCACCTTGGGGGGCTCGGGAGTCCTGGAATGTTGCCAGAAGTGTCTGGTGGCTGGACTTTGGTCCTACACAGGAGACGACAAGGATGAGGGCTTCACCGGGGTGAATGGTGAAGGGATTAGTTAATTAGAGGGTGAGACACAGGGTTTAGGATTTATGTACAGGGGGGTTTAGAGGAGTAAGATGGAGGAATTTGGGTGTGTCCTGTCCTTCTTCTTCTTCCTCTTCTCCTCCATCTTCTTTGGCCACGGTGGCATTTTTGGATTGGTTATTACTGAGAGTGCACCGAGTTATAAGAATAAATGGTATTGGGGAAAAATGATAAATATTGTACACGTAACAATGGGTATAAAGATACGTGGCTGCTCCGGAGGACGACACAGTGTGCTCATGGCTGACTGCTGAGCAGATCTCTGTTTGGCTGAAAGAACATCTTTTAGATAAACAATTAATAAACATAAAAACCGAAAGAAGAACTGAAGCCTCTTCTCGTCCTTCGATACGCGGGCTGCCCCAAGGCCACCTCAGGCCTTTCCAGGCCCCTCAAACAGCCGAGAAATCCGGACACACTGTGACAGTGGTCACAGGGGTTTTCAGGTGAGGGAAGAGACAAGATGGTTGACTCCATGTTAAGAAGGCTTGATTTATTATTTTATGATATATATATTACATTAAAACTATACTAAAAAGAATAGAAGGAAAAGTTTCATTTCAGAAGGCTAGCTAAGCTAAGAGTAGAAAGGAATGAATAATAAAGGTTTGTGTCTCAGACAGAGAGTCCAAGCTAACTGGGCTGTGGTTGGCCATTAATTGTAAACATCCAAGATGGGCCAATCACAGATGCACCTGTTGCATTCCACAGCAGCAGGTAACCATTGTTTACATTTTGTTCCTGGAGCCTCTCAGCTTCTCAGGAATAAAGACCCTAAGAAAGGATTTTCATAGAAAGATGTCTGCGACACCTCACAGTTTTTGCTGATGTCAGTCAAAAAACTTCTAAAGCAGGCCTTACTTGGCAGGACAGAGGCCAATGGCTCAGTGAAATCCTTGAGGGAGCAGGAGATTCTTTACAGGTTCTTGAGTTACGTGCTGTTATTAGAGTGTTCGAAAAATGGCCTAATGATCCCATTAACATTGTTTCTGATTCTCTCTACGTAGTAGGTGTTGTTGAGCACATGGAGCAAGTATTGCTAAAGGAAATTCCAAACCAGCGGTCGTGGCAAATCTTTTTGCAACTATGGCAGTTATTTAATTCTTGCAATCAGGATTATTTTATTACCCATATACAGAGTCACTCTGGACTGACGGAAGGACTAGCCTTAGGAAACGAGAAAGCTGAACAATTAGTGGCACCACTTTGGGCCTCTGCTTCTCCTAATAATCATAAGTTTGGCCAAGCCAGAAGGGCTCACGAGTTAGTAGGTAATCATAGCGAACCACCAGCAATAACACATTACTCAGGTTTGCAGCAAGATTCTGAATTGGTAGACCACTGACCAAAAGTTCATTTTAAAAATCCTATGACAGAGTTATGGAAAGGACCTGCAGATTTACTGATGTGGGGAAGGGCTTATGTTTGTATTATTACAGACAAAGAACCCTGATGGATACCAGCAAAATGGGTTCATCCCTGGCTTGAGAAGGGCACTCTGATCCCTAATATCAACAATGAACCAACAACCAGTGCTACCTGAAAACATCAATTGCCCTCAGAATTGTGAACGCTTTTGTTATCCTTGGATGAGATTAGAATATGTGGGGTGTGGATCAGATAGGTGGTGTGAGTTTAAAGGATGGAGCTTCCCAAGGTGTATAGAGTGCAGACATTGGCATTCCCAAAAATTTAATACCTGGGTGGTGTTATCCCAAATGACAGGAATAACGTTTAATTCCCCTGAAACCTGTCAAGAAGCACTGAATTTGTTTGAGTCTTGGGAGCAATTGGGACAGGCTATTCAGTGTTATCATGACGAACTTTGGAAGCTCAAGAAAAAGGATAGAGAGAAGAAGATCAAGGCCATTAAATGCGGAAAATGAATATTTATTTCTGGGACTTGGGGAGTTTGACCTGAGCAGTGGGAACAAACAAAGCAAAGGTGGGAGGAGAAGAACCAAAGGAGACGGAATAGAAGAAGAATACAAAGAGCAAGAGGCACAGTCAGTTTGGATTTTATCCCTAATCTCATAGGCGAAGGGCTCTTTGCAGATGTTAAGGATGAAGAATAGTCTTAAATTAGATGTGCTGGTTTTTGGAGGTTTCTCTCTGTTCCTTGTGATAAGTGGCAACATCTGTAGTGCGGAAGACATTAACCTGCCGGGATGGCATCGACAGAATATGTGGCTTACTTGGGCCAATGCTACTGGGGTGGATTCCTTTTGTTTATCCTTAGCCATGCCAGGAGATCCTTCTCTCACATGTTTAATTGGTATCCCAATAAGTAACTTCACTGGTTTTGCAAAATGGGTAGGAGTTGGAGGAAAACCATATATGGAAGCAATTAAACCAAGCGCGGAGGATCGCTGGTGTAACATAATCAGCGGTGGTACAAAACTGGACATATGCTAAAGGTTGGGGATTAAGCCAAACAGCAAGGGTTTCCAAGCAGGTATAACAACACAATCACAGAATGAAAGTGTGACACTGCTTTGCTGCGGTCACAGGGAGATGTTCTCTGGCTGCTCACTCCCCAAGACTAATGCAGTCTGAGAGGGGCCGCCCCCGGATCTGTGCGGAGACTGAACCATCAGGGAAGGCAAATGGGGTACAAGGAACAAACCATTACAAATTTATAACAAGGAATATTACAGAAGAACAAACTGTAAAATAACAGACTACCACAAAAACGAACTAGACCCCCAAGAATTAGATTTGTTAGGATCAGTACCTGGAAATTATTGCCTGTTTTTTAACTACTTTTTAAATTCAAAATCAACTTACATGAGCAATGTCCTAGTCTCATGACCCAAAAATAATAGTGTCATCTGATGTATCACCCCGGTCGTGGGAGGCAATCAGCACGCCCACCAGGAGAGGCCGTGTCCTGCCTTAGCAGGCGGCAGGCAAGGTTGAGGTATGGCCACTGGCCGGGGTCCTTAAACCACCAGAAATGGCCATTCGGTGTGGACCTTACACCGAAGGAGCGAGGTAAAGGAAAAAAGGAACAACTCTCTGCTTGTTTCTCTGAGCTGCTTTATTTCTTTCCCACGTATAAATGGTGTTGGGGCACGGCCGCTTGGAACAAGCAGCGTGGCACAGGAGTTATTCTTTCCCGGGACAGGCGCAGGGCCGAAGCGAGGTGGATGACATAGCCCCCCAGGCAGAGGCAGTGGCAGCGGCGACGGTGGCAGTCTCTCTCCCTGCAGCGGGATCGTGCCGGCTGCGGCAGCAGTCATGCGGTCTCTCTTTCTGTACTGGAGCCACGGCTGCGCAGGCAAAGTGGGGGGAGGGCCAGGGAGGGCACCCAGTTGGGATGGCAATGATTATGGTAGCGGATGTGAAGTATGCACGAGTGTCGACGTCTATACCTACTGTGAACATGTGGTGGGCTCAGACGATGAAGCCTAGGAATCCAATGGACAGCATGGCTCATACTATTCCTATGTAACCGAATGGTTCTTTTTTGCCTGCGTAGTATGTTACTACGTGGGAGATGATTCCGAATCCTGGGAGGATTAGGATGTAGACTTCTGGGTGTCCGAAGAATCAGAACAGGTGTTGATATAGGACGGGGTCCCCTCCTCCGGCAGGGTCGAAGAATGTGGTGTTAAGGTTGCGGTCTGTAAGGAGTATTGTGATTCCTGCAGCAAGGACTGGAAGGGATAGGAGTAGTAGGACTGCAGTGATTAGGACTGATCATACAAATAAGGGGGTTTGGTATTGTGAAAGGGCGGGGGGTTTTATGTTGATTGCTGTTGTAATGAAGTTGATGGCCCCTAGGATTGAGGAGATACCGGCTAGGTGTAGGGAGAAAATTGCAAGGTCGACTGAGGCTCCGGAGTGAGTTAGGTTGCTGGCCAGTGAGGGGTACACTGTTCAGCCCGTGCCAACACCTGCTTCGACTGTGGAAGATGCTAGGAGGAGAAGGAATGATGGGGGGAGAAGTCAGAAGCTTATGTTGTTTATTCATGGGAATGTGTCGTGGTTTGAGAGGAAGTAAGTTTTTTGGGATGCTGTGGTCAAGCTAATAGGTGCTCAGATTTGAATATTGGCATCTGGTGTGGCCACTGAGGACATGGATAGGCCTCTGAGAACACAGGGGGTTAAAAGCAGAGAACTCCCAGGAAAACTTTCTCTTGGTTTCGGTCAATGAAAGGTTCAGATCTCCCCTGCCTGGCTGCCTGCTGGGTGGGGGAGGGGAAGCCATGCGGCCGGGTGAGGTAGGCTGGGGCCTTGGACAGAGATGTGAGGTGAAGAAGCCCTTGCAGGATGGAAGGGTGGAGGAACATTGGAGTAGCCCCCCCAGGAGAGAGAGAGAGAGAGCCTGTGTCTGTGCCTGTGCCACCTTGAAATTTGATAGCATGCTGGCTGAGAAGAAGGGAGATGTGCGGAGAGAAGGTGCCCGGCAGGGCAGTGTAAGAGTTCTGGACAGGCAGAGCCTGAGATTTTTAACCCTTTTCTTAGATGATGGAAACCTTACAAATACTGATCCTCCTGGAGTCGAATGAGAAAAGAGATAGAGATGAGATAAGAAGAAATAGGCCACGAGAGAAGTGGAGAAGAATCTTTGGTGGGAGGAGGTGATGGAGTGGCCTTTTGCTAGACTTTTCTTGTATAGCCATGGACAGAATAATTTTTCCTGTGACACAGAGACTGCATTTAAGGAGAGGCAATAGCTCAGAGCCAAGAGAGTTCAGTGTTGTTAAGTGAAAGAGTGTGTGAACAGAGACAGCCGGGTAAAGAGAGTAGTTGGTGCCCTCAGTCTTCAGTAGAAGAGAAGAACTCTGTTCTTGAGACTCCTCGGCCCCAGGGGGTGAAAATTGGTGGGAGCAGGTGTCCCAAAAGTGAGAGACTGTGATCTTTTTGGAACTGGACAAAGCACCCTTAAAAAGAAAACCCTAGAAGCAGCTCTTGTTGTAGTGTGTTCTGTTAGTTTATTTAATTACTCCCCTATTTTCTGTATCTCTCCCCCATTTTCTGTAATGGTTCTGCCCTCACCAATTCTTCCCGCCATGGTATTGTCTATCATTTGGTTACCTTGGTTACTCCCGCCACAGTTTATGTCAATCCTGTTATATAATTTCCCCTCCCCTGTGTTTCCTTATATGTGAATTTGTTCTCCTCCCTGGGCCCAGTCAATCACTCCCCACTCCTCCCAAGCCTCCAGAATCTTCTTCTACCTGAGAGTTATGGTTGGCTGTTGCTCCGGGGCCCCTCCCTTATAATGTAACTATTGGTTTCTTCCCAGTGCCTATTATGTTAGGTCCACTCCCCTACCTTCCCCTATTGGTCCTTTGTAAACCCCTCCCTGAGATCCCTCCTCCCCTTTATAACCCTGTTGCACCTTTTGTTCTTGGTCACTCGCTGGTAGACACGTTAGATTCAACATCTGGGTGTCTGTCACTCCCTGGTTGACAATAAATCTGACAAGTCCCCAGTGAGTGTCCGGACTCTTTACTCTCGTCGGCCAGCAGCGATTCCGTCTGCTGTGAGCACAGCCCGAAGCCTTCTGACGCCGAGGGGTGCTCACACATTTGCAGCTGGGTGTTGGCCGCCCTCCTGCTAGCCGGACACCTGACTTTAAGGCCACACCTCACTGCAAGCTCTGGTCCATGCACAGTGGTGAGAACACTGGGCATGGAAAGAAGATGTCATGATGACAATGATCTCCGGGTGGTGCCACGTGTGACACAGAAGCACAAGAGGTCTCAACTGTGTTTCCAGGAGAAGCCTATGGCACAAGAGGAACTCCTCACTCCTTGATGAACTGAGAACTGATTATCTAAAGAGTAGCGATGGACTGAGACTTGGTGATCTGAAAGACAAATGCATTAGAAATTTAGTAGGGGGAGGAGGAAATGTTTTTAGAAGGTTTTCATTCTTTCTGTGTGTTTCTTTTTACACATAGTTGTAAGTTAATAAAGTTTTCTCTTCTTTATTTCTAGTGAGAGCCTGCTTTGCTCTATTCCTGGTCACATCTCACAGCAGACACCAGAGAGAATGTATTTTCATAGAGGCACTGGCATTGTGCCAGCATCAAACCATGACAGAATGCTATGTCTGGGGCTACAATTATTAGAGCAGCTAGTCAGTTTCTGAACTCTCCGATTATAATTGGTATAACTATGAAGAAAATTATTATGAAAGCATGGGCCGTGACAACTACATTATAGACTTGGTCGTCTCCCAGGAGGGCTCCGGGTTGGCCTAGTTCTGCCCGGATGAGAAGGCTTAGGGCGGTACCCACTATTCCAGCTCATGCGCCGAAAATTAGGTAGAGGGTTCCAATGTCTTTGTGGTTGGTTGAGAATAGTCATCGGTTAATGAAGGTCACAGGTAAGATGGCTGAGTGAATAAGCGTTAGGCTGTAGTCCTTTTTACAGAGGTTCGATTCCTCTTCTTATCGGCTCTGTAGTGAAGTTCATAGTGAGTTGCAAGCTCATTGATGTGCATTGATTATGTACCGGAGCCTTAGGCAGAAGCCTGTTGGTTAGGGCATATAGCTGTTAACTATATTGTTGTGGGATCGAGGCCCATCTGTCTAGAAGATTAAAGGTCCTAGCTTAATTAAAGCACCTGAGTTGCATTTAGGGGATGCAGGGTAGTGGCCTGCGGACTTTAGCAGAAACTAAGAGGGTCTAACTCTTGTTTAAGGCTTTGAAGGCCTTCGGTTTAGGTAATCCTAAGTTTCTTAGATAGCGGTAAGGATTATAGGGGAGATGGGAAGGAGTATGATGGATATAGTGGTTAATATGGCAATTGTGATGCTGTTTGTTTTTTTAGTGCGTCATTGTTTTATGTGATTTGTGGTTTGCGGGGGGGGGAGCACAGGATCCTGCCAGGGCACAGGAGCTGGCGGG
Source organism: Zonotrichia leucophrys gambelii (assembly GCF_028769735.1). NCBI lineage: Eukaryota > Metazoa > Chordata > Aves > Passeriformes > Passerellidae > Zonotrichia > Zonotrichia leucophrys. The sequence continues at coordinate 32,660 of NW_026992557.1, forward strand.
GTGTGACCGTGGTCACAGGGGTTTTCAGGTGAAGGGAGAGACAAGAATGTTGACTCCATGTTCAGAAGGCTTGATTTATTATTTTATGATATATATATTACATTATAACTATCCTAAAAAGAAATAGAAGGAAAGGGTTTCCTCAGAAGCTAGCTAAGCTAAGAACAGAAAAAAAAAGAATGATTGTCGCGGTGTGTTTTAAACTTTCAGGTCCCTTCCCCAGGTGTACCAATACCCTCTTCCCCTCCCCCTCTCGTCCCTTGCTGAGTGAGTCCTGTCAATCAGGCTTAACATTCCAACAAGGCGTCATGTGGTTGGTCAAGTTCAAAGGATGCCCCTCAGGCCTGGGGGTCATTGGCCTGTCTAGCTGTCATTCTCCCCTGAGACCCTGCCCCTCCCACCTGGTTGGTGGCTCACCTGTCCCCTCCCCTCCCCCTGCCCCGGGAGCTTAAAAGGTGAATCAGGCCATGCAGACGCCATTCTGTTGGAGCTCTTCCCAAGATTCAGACTTCTGTAACCATGGAATAAACCTCTGGATATTAAACCCTCCAGCAGAATCCTCTCCTTTTTCTCTTCACCATCGCCTGAAGCTTTCCTCCTGAGGTAAACGGAGTTCCTAACAAGCCTGGACTTGTTTAGTGCCCAGCTGCAACCTCCAGCAAGCTAAAGGTGTCTCTGGGGGAATACACCACAGCTGCCGCCTTTGGCCTGGCAGCAGGGGTCAGACTGGCCCAGGCACAATCTAACTGGTAATATTGGGATTCATGTTCCAATAAATGATAACAAAAGACAGCTCTCTCAGACTCTGTCCGAGATAGCTCCATCTTGATTGGCCATTAATTATAAACATTCAAGATGGCCCAATCAAAAATCCACCTGTTGCATTCCACAGCATCAGATAACCATTGTTTACATTCTTTTTCTGAGGCCTCAGCTTCTCAGAAGGGAAAATCCTAAAGAAAGGATTTTTAGTGAAAAAGATGTCTGCGACAGCAGGGCTCGAAGGGGGAGCAGTGGCAGAGAGAGGGAAAAAGAGGAAAACAGCAGCTTTTATGCAGGAGGGGGATGGAAACCCTGGAAGGGGCTGTCTGGCTAGCTAGACCAATTACAAAAAGGAAAAATCACAATTGACAGGGAACCTTCCAGGCAAAAGGGCAGGATCTTTAGGGATGGACAGGGAAATATCTGGAATTATTCTAACTGCCACAGCGAGACATGGAACAAGCAACCCCAGACATAGACCAAACATCTTAAAACCACTAACATCACAGGCTGGGAGAGACTAAATATCAAACTCTCACTGCCGCAGTCATCCTTAATCCCAATTCTCCATGGTATCAGAATGTGACCAAATATTGCCACAATTGGACTTATCCTGGAAGTGCTGGTGCAAATGCAACTGTAAGAAAGCTTTCCGCCAGGTGTCTTTTTAATCTGTGGGGATAGGGCATGGCCTTTAATTCCAAGTAATTTGTTTGGTGGTCCTTGTTATTTAGGAAAACAAACCATGTTTGCTGCTAGCATGTGCAAAATGCTGAATCAGACTATTTGGAGAGTGGAACATAGCAAGAGAACTAGAAGAGCCATCACAAGCTTTTGGGGTACTCCAGAATGAATAATAGCATCATTCCTTACTCCAGGTGTTGCTGCTGCTGAAGCTTTGGCTACGCTTAATAAGTTGGGATGTTGGACAGTCAAACAATGAAATGTAACTTCAGCTATTTTAAATCAGATGCTCACTGATGTAGATATTATTAGACATGGCACACTGCAAAATAGAGCTGCTATAGATTTGTTGTTGTTAGCACATGGGCATGAGTGTGAGGAGTTTGAAGAAATGTGTTGTATGAACCTCTCTGACCATTCTGCATCTATTTATGGGAAACTCAAACAACTACAAGGTAACATGAAGAAATTGACTTTGAATGACTGGGGTTTGGATGAATGGTTTGAGGGATGGGGAATAACTGGATGGTTGACAGATTTAGTAAAGGGAGCTTTGTTGTTACTAGTAGTCATTAATATATTGCTTTGTGTTATTCTATACATCATGAAATTGGTCAGCCTCTTGGAATAAAATATGGTGGAAAGGGTCTGGCTGCTGCAAGTAGAGGGGGGCATTGTAGCAATGTATCTGAACCACTTAGACTACAGGGTGCACCAGCCATCTAGCTTGGAACTGTTCTTATCAGAATTTTTTCATGGCCCTCTGGAATTCATCAAGGTTACTAAGACATAAACTGTGCTAAAATAAGAAAGAAGAAGCTGAAAAACCAAATTCCAAGACTACTAGAACTCAATAATGGGGGGTGGCAAAGCACCTGAACTGTAACCAAACACATCTTCTGAGAGGTGCATGCAGAATGCGTGGACGAGACAAAGGCACCAATAAGAAATGCGTGACTTGGGTGTGCAGAGAGTTAGAATGTTTAAGTGCATCATGTTAACAATCAACAGCTTCTGCTTAATCATATTGGTCAGTTGGACAACTGTTGGAGTCCAGCATTTCCTACAAGTGATACTTACTAAAAGGGCTTTGATTTTAATGATAGAGCTACTGTCCATATGATGAATAATGGGAGTAGTTCTTTAAAATCCTTCCCTTGCTGACATCAGTAAGTTTCATCTTTTCCTGATTGTACTGGTGGCTACACAATAGTTATGAATATAAGGGAATGATTTTTAGGGATATGTTGCAAGTAATCAGATTGGTAGCTCTGGTTCCATTTCCATTGTCTAAGAAGAACTCTGATTATTTTTGGACCTCTCATAGACCTCTGACTAGATTAGCATTTGTCTTTGATTGACACCATAAATTTTAGACTACTAGGCTTGACCAATGCATGTAAAGGGGAAAGTCACAGAGCTTAGGTGGCTCCTGTGTCAGCAACTTCTCAGTAGTAGGGAGATTTCTGTCCTCAAGTTTGTTACTTCAGCTACCAGATTATGGTCACTCCAAAAGAAGGTGAGAAGGTTGCTTCCCTAAATGGTCAAAAAATTCTTCCTGCTTGTCCTGAGTTGACTATATGATGCTTTTATCCCAAATCGTCTCATTCTGTTTATGTTGAATAATAAGTTTTGCACCTTTAAGAGTGTTTCAGAGAGTGAAGGTGGGAGAGAGAAGCAGCAACAGGTTTTTTTTCAGACACCGTACTCACTGTACTCACTCTTCCACATTCTGGCTCCTAGACTGTGTTGTCTGCAGATAGACAGACAGCGAGACAGAGCTCTTTTTTACTTTTAAGTAGTGTTAGCTAGTTGAAGCAAAGAAGTTCCCTAGACTTTTTTTTTTCCCTTTTCTTTAGACCTCTTGAAACCTGCTCTAGACTGAACACCCAGCAGAGCACTGGCAGCTGCATCTGTAACCCACCGAGTCGAGCCTAAGCTGTGACATTCCCAGCACCAAAAAGACTGACCAGAAACTGAGTGAGCTGAACTGCAGCCCAGGGAGGGGACTTTCTGAGTTTGTCATCTCTTTTAAAGCAGCAAAAAATTTTATTGTTTGATATTGTGTAAGTTTTATTGTTTAATAAAAAGGTTTTTTCCACCTTTCTCCAAAAAGATATTTTCTCCCAGACCAGTTAGAAAAGAAGCAGATTAGATCTGCTTTACTACCAGAGCTCCTTTGGGGGATTCTCTCCCAAATTTGCTCTAAACCTAAACAAATACACTGCTATTTGTGACTCTTTTGTATTACTGGATTTTGTATTACTGGATTTTGTATTACTGGAGTTTGTTACAGAAAATTTGATTAAATTGCATGCCTCTGGTGAAATAAATAGGGAAGGAGATCTTTCTCCTTTTTAATGCCTTTATTAAAAATCAGCTTGGGTGGGAAGAATCGATGGGTCATGCTCACGCTGCTGCTGCTTCCAGGAGTGGCACGGAGGAGGAGGAAAAGTGCAGCTATGTCCTCTGGTCTGCAGGAAGAGCTGGGGTTTCTGTCTTCATGAAAGCACAAGGAGATTCCCAGTTTTTCGGTTTGACATTCAAGGTCCTCTTTTTAGGTTAGGGTGAGGGGTAAAAAGGGTCTTAGTGGACACTGAATTATGTTCCTCACGTCTAGACTTCACTTTGACCCCTCAATTCCGTGTTGGCTCATTGTTTTTAGAGGGTTTTGCTCGGTTTGGTGAGGGGCTTCCTCATTTGCATGCCAACTTCATTGTCCTCCTCCTCTTCACCGTCCCGGGTGCCGTCCTCCAGGAAGCAGCAGGGTGCCGCTCGGAAAAAAGGGGAATTCCCAACCATCAACAACAGGTAGTTAATGAAAAACTATTAACAACAGGTGATTACAACAACAAACAATTAGAACTCCACCCTGGCAGCAACTAGCCCAACCTGTGAACTCTGCAACCTTTTAAAAAAATTGGAAACTTTTCTACTCATAACATCTGGTATTGAGAGAAACAGAATATTCTTTAGCCAATAGCATGTAGGCTTTTATCAAACTGATATGATCTTAATGTACCGGACACCTAAAATACAGTAATTACTGCTAGTTTCAATTCCATTTTTAGGCTCAACAAGCTAAATGCTAAACCTCCACCAGTAGGGAGGGAAATTTAATTGGATTTTCTCCTTTTTAGAGAAAAGATAGTTAAAAAGTTTCACCAGAATCAGAGAAGACTGTAAAACAAGAAGAGTGTCATGAAAAGAGGCCAATCCTATCCTCTTAGTATTATTATTTGTAATTGGACTTGAATGAAATGTTTCAAATCTGTGTTCCTGGCTATCACATAAGTAATAGGTACTTCAGCTGCTGTACTTCTCTCCTAAAGCTAAGAATAGAATCCAAATAATTGTGACTTCATGGTCACAATTCACCCTGTGATGCTGACAGGTGAAAAAGGAGCAGAAGGTGCGCCTCTAAATTAACTTCAACGGCCTATCTAAATCAGCGGTCACTGATTTCCTGAAGGCTTAAACAGGTCAGTTGCCCATATCTTTCAGAATTTTTGGTCATGTTTTTCTTGGGATTCTTTTAATCTTTCCCCATTAGTTCAGCCTCTGCTCTCAACCCTTTGCTGACATTTCAAGTATCTCAATAGCCTGGAAATGTGTTGTCTTTATTTATCACGTCATTATTCCCTTCAAAAGGTTGTTTGCCTCGAGTCTCATTTTTGTTGATTTTCTGCTAGTTCATTGTCACATGGCAGCAGGTGTTTTGTAAGAGCAAGTACACAATCCTATAGCTTGCTTTTCTTCTTATTTGGCTGGTCTAGAAAATGGAATGACTGAACATCTCCGACAGGATTTTCTCTCCCCACTATGTTTCACTGGAAGGGCAGATGCAAATCGTCTACCTAAACTCTTGGCACTGAAGAAACTAGTGGTCTGCTGTGGCATATAGGTAGAACCTCACAAAAGGAAGGCCTTGTAAAACCACGGCTGAGGCCCATTACTTTGGCTAAGTAGATAGAGCTATGGGAAGGCGAGGCAGCTGAATTAGAGGTAGAACAGCAAGTTCTAGAACCATCGCATGTTCACAGCGTGGTGTATGGTGGTTGGTTGAATTATGTTTGTTATGGCTTAAATCTATGTAACTGGTACAGGCCTGACTGCTTCAAAAGCCTGGTTTTTGCAATAGAGCAGCTCTCCTTTGCACCTGCCTGGGGACTCTGCGTCACTACGGACCTTCACTCCTAGTTTGCCAAGGAGATGATCAGTAGGAATGTTGCAGAACTGCTGTGTGCATATGAACAGAATGGAAGAGAGTGAAGCAGTGGACATTTCTGGGGTTTAGTACAATGCTGCTGCATTGGTGCCAGTTTAGTCAGTTTTCCATCAGTAGCATTTCTATCTATAAGTACACTGCCCAGGGTCTTTCTAGCATTTGATGCCATTTCCTTCCTGTTGTTTTAATACCTTCCTTCAGTTGAAAGGAGGATGCAATCTTTACATTTTGAAGATCCCTGTTAGGAAACACTATGCCAGAGGAGTCACCGTTCCCTTTTCTTTTGCCTCGTTTGCAATATTCATAGACTCATTGCAAATTTCTGCTAACGTCAATAAGAATACTATGACTACTTAACAGAGGTGATGCTCTCAGCTGCTTTCCTCTTTCATACTGCTTCATACTGTATGTGACCTAATGACCTAATTTTGACATCTGCATTTTGCTGTGGTTTGCTAAAAACTGGCATACGTGTTTTGCGGATAAAAGAAGAGAACTCCACAACTTTTGTAAAAGTTGTAAAGCTGGTATGTTTATGTTTATTGCAGCGCTGGACGCATGCGGAGATTTCTCTCCCTAAAAGGGCATGCGTGCCTCTGAGAACTTCAGATCTCCTTTTATCTCCCCTTCCAAATACATATGCATACAGTTTCACAATAGGTTCATACATATTCATTCTTATGGACTCTGCGTGAAATTTATCGCCAGTTCCTCTTTATCAAAAAGAATTCCTGGGTCAGGGCGGCCTGCCCTTGCAGTCGTTTCTGGTTTTTTTTCTTTGTCTGCCTCTGTCTCCTCATTATCTCTGTCCTGCAGTTTTCTCTTCAGCTTTGGCCTTACAGATTTTCACCCTTTCTAGATATTTTACCTAATTCAAAATGGATTTTTACTCTGGGGGATTTTTCACTTTTTCTCATATGCTGCCAACTAAGAATTTATGTGTTGGGATTTCAAGGGCTTTGATCGGTTCCTTTCTGAGATTGCCACACACTCGACTTTCACATTCACAAAGACTTCATATTCCATAGGTAGTATTTCAGTATTTAATACTCTTTCTGTGAATGTAGGCAATACACCAGGAAGTACTAAATTCCCTGCAAGCCCTGTCTTCCCAAAGGACCATTTAAAAAGATTGCTTTTCTCCTCTGACTAATGTGCCAGTATTTGGGTGGAGAATTTGGTACCTTAAGCAAACCTCTTAGAAGGGATCTCAGCACAGGCAATATCTCAGACTTTCTTGAAATACTCACTCCTTTGGATCCTAATTCCCTTCAGAGTACATTTAAGACTTTTTTTCACTGAAGCCGTTCAACTGAGACAGAGTAGGTGAAGTGTCTGGGAGAGGTGAAGGGTCTGTGGAGCTAAAGCTGAAGGAGAGGCCGCGTTCCAGAGACAGCACGGAGACAGAGAAAGAAAAACAGAAAAACCACGAGGTCAATCTGCCCCCGACCTAGGAATTCCTCCGATAAAGAAGAATTAGTGCTAAGTGTCATGCAAGATGAATATGTATGAACTTATTGTGAAACTGTATGCATATGCATTTGGAAGGGGGATAAAAGGAGGTCTGAAATCTTCAGGGGTACGCATGCCCTTTTGGGGAGTCTTGCGTCCGGCGCGCGTCGTAATAAAAGCATACCGGGCTTTACAACTTTTACAAGTTGTGAGGTTTCTTCTTTTCTCCGCAAAACATTTTGGCGAGCCAAGGCAGGAGTTCTCTGTCCCCGCGGGGCAGGGGGATAGACGGACCTCCATGGCGCGCCCCAGGATTTTTTCCTGGTGGGGCTCCGCTTGTCTCAACTTGCCACCTGCGAGGACAGACAACGACCCGCTGGCCTGCGGAGGAGAATACGGTATGTATGGGGCCCCGGGGGGGGAGGAAGGAGAGAAAGGGAGTAAACCACCCAGAGACGTCTGGGTTCATGGGTTCAGCTGATAGAGCAGCTGTATTAGAGGCCGGGTTCGTCGTTCTGATGGAGCAGACCGCTAGCGGCTTTGGGGGTAAGCCGGGTGAACCCGTGTATGTGTGTATTGAGGATTCATAGTTCTGATGGAGCAGAACTGGTGAGCCCGTGTGTTTTGTTTGTGTGTGTGTGTGATGTCCGGACACTGTGTTGCTGTATGGTTAATGTGTGTGGCCAGTGCACTGTGTTTGTGATCGTGCAGGTGATATGTGTATGGTGTATAAAAGAGAGTAAATCTACAGTGCCCTACAGTGCGGGGATGGGTCAGTACTCCCCGTGTTTGAAGCAGCCGAGTGAGGCCAGAGGCGCCGGCTGCAGGGGCAGGGAGAGAAGTGCCCCGCAGAGAAGTGAGTGGAGGAATGTCAGTGATGGTATTTATTGTGTTTGAATGTAGTGATTTGTGTAGATTTGGTACATTTTAACCGTGAGTATGAGCTCAGAGAGTTCCTTTGCCTTGGATGTTTGGACTTGATCTCTAGACTGTGTGCTGTTATTTTGATTGTGTCCAGGAAAAATTGATTTGAGTAAATGCCGAATTATGGTGTGCTGTGTTGTGTTGAGAAAAGTGAGCACTTTGAGAAATATGCCCTTCCCCAGTGATTTTGTGTGGTGATTTTCTTCCGCTGCATTGTGGTAATTTGATTCTCAGATTGTAGAGTGGTGTTTGTGGAGATTTTAAGATTTTGTTGCAACAAGAGTAGCATTTTACATAGGAGAGCTATAGTACGGTGATTTATGTTTAACTTCGATAAAGTGAGTTAAAAGAATTCCAAGAATTCTCCCCCTCACAGCAATTCAAGCCTTGGCTCTAGTGAATTTGAGATAAGGCGGGGGGGGGGTGCGTGTGTCTGTGTCTGTGGGCATATCAGAGTTTCGGCTGTGACTAGCACAGCCCTTTTGCAAAGCAGCAAAACAAGTGTAAGTAGACACAATGCTTAATTAGATTGTGCAAGAAGAGAACTAGAAAAGACTGATATTTTGTAAAACAGAGTTTATATAGAAGGGATGAATGAGATGAATTAGTTAATGAGACTTATGAGATTTATGAGACTTCGGTTGGTACTGCAGTAAGTCTTTACTGGAAACAATCTGCTGAAAGGATTTAAAGTTCTCTGTAATAAACAGAATAGCCAGCCTTTGCGGGCAATTTTGGGGAGCCTTTGGTACATCAAGAGGCTAGCAGGCTGTGTGAGGTGACAGTGGCTGCGCCCTGGGCACAGGGACAGCTCTGGCTGCCCTGTCTCCCCAGGGAACACGGGAATGGCCTGTGGGCAAAAGCTGGATGTGCAGGTATTATTGCAGTGCGGTGTTTATGAGAAACACTGGTATTGCTGTTTTGCTGTTCCAATAAGTGTCAGGGTACACGCCCCGAGTGTAAATTAAAGGTTTCTGGTCAAGCGGATTCAGAACCTAAGGTCTTAGAGCTTGTGTGTGGGAATCACATCTGATACCTGCCACCTGGAGCTGTGTGTATAGGAGGAAAACTGAGAAACTACTGTGAAGGTCTGTAAAAAGGTTTGAATGGAAGCGGGATAGGGCAAGGAGAAATAAATAATGAGAACTGACCAGAGCAAACAGGTTCCTGAATTAGCCCCTTTTGGGAGGGGCTCATTGGGAGGAGGTTGCCAGTAAGAGCAGCTCAGAAAATAAAAAGATTTATAGTGCTTCATTGCTGTTAGTACTGTTTTATAATAGGAAGATAAATGGGATAGTTTTTGTATGCTGAAATGTCCTTTGTTTTAAGAAATCACCCAGAATGACAAAGAGACTGTGAGATCAGACTGCTCTCTGGTCTTGGCCCCTGAAAAGGAAAACAAGGCAAAGAGAAAGCAAATCAAACATGTTGTTCAGCATGCAGCATAAGATAGCAACGTATGAAATCAGGCAAGGGTTATCACGCTGAAATGCAAAGCAATCACAGTTCGCAAAATGAGTACATATGATTTGTAAAGGCTTCCTCCCAAGGTAAGGGAGGAGGGGTAAAGGTAACCTTCCCAAAAGGGAAGAATTTTTGTCAGCACAAGGGTCATGTGTTCAGTTTTAAATAAAGCTTTAGTACCTGTGGAGAATGTTTATGTTGTAGTGTGGGGAATGAACAACTGGCCAGTCTGAAAAGGCATACTTTTGCAAACCTTTAAAGTAACATGTGTACTATGTGTACCTAAAAGCTTTTGTACAATTCGCTCAATTTGCTAAACATTCTCAAATGAGAAAGGTTACTCTGGAGGCAAATAATATAAAGATGTTAGGCTTAATATTAACAGACACTGAAATTAAGAAAGACATTAGTAAGGAGATATTAGAATAAGTAAATAAGTGTTTTCAAGGGTATGGGCCTCTGCTGCACCAGGGAGAGTGAAAGATGCTCCCCCATGGGATGCTCCCCCATCAAGCTTAATGAAAGAACACAACCAGTGAGAACTGAGTAGTACCCTCAAAAGGAAGGTAAGGAAGGAATCAGTCCAATAACTGGTAGTACTGGATTAAGGGCTGTCAATAAGATAACACAGAATTTGTACCCTGTGGTAGCAAATCCATAGACCTTACTAACTTGTTTAACACCTGAGCTAACCTGGTTCACTGTTTTAGGTCTAAGAGATGCCTTCTTTTGCCTCCCTATCCATGAAGCCAGCCAGAACATTTTTGCATTCAAACACAAGCTCACACAGTCCATGTGCCTGAAGGCTTCAAAATTCTCCACTCCGATTGGAGAACAGCTTGCAAGGACCCAGAGTCCCAGGAAGCTCCACAAGAGGAAAGGAGGCTGTTGCAGTACATAGATGGTCTTCTAGTAGCCACTCGGACGAGGGAAGCAAGAGAAGCCTGGACGGTAAGCCTTTTGAATTTCCTAGGACTCCAAGGATGCAGAGTCTCAAAGAAAAAGGCACAGGTAGTGAAACAGAAGGTAATCTACCTGGAGTAAGAAGTGAGTGCTGAGCAGCAGACTTTAAGGCAGGGAAGCCCTATGCCAAACCCTGAACCCCAGACAACGAAAGAACTCCAAACCTTCTTAGGCATGGCAGTGTAGTGCCAGCTGTGGGTTCATAATTGTGGACTGTTCTCCAGACCCCTCTATGCTCTTATTGCCAATGGGAACTGAGATCTCCAGTGGACAAGAGACACCACACGGGCCTTTCGCCAGCTAGAGAGTGCCCTCATGTCGGCTCCAGCTTTGAAACTTCCAGATGTAAGTAAAGCATTCTTTCTATTTTTCCATGCAAGGAATTGCCCTGGAATATTGGCTCAGGACTTGGGTCCATACCGGAGGGCAGTTGCTTACCTCTCTAAGCAACTAGATGCAACAGCCAAAGGATAGCCAGGTTGCCTCAGAGCTGTAGCAGCAGTTGTGCTGAACATTCAAGAGGCACACAAGTTTATCCTGGGACAAAAATGACTGTGCTAGTGTCCCACACAGTGTCTGCAGTACTGGAAGTAAAGGGTGGCCACTGGCTTTTCACCAGAGAGGTTTCTGAAATACCAGGCCATCATGGTAGAGCAAGATGATGGAGAGATAGTGGTGACTAATATTGTCAACCCAGCTTCTTTTCTCAGTGGAATCAAGGAGAAGCAGTACACCATGATTGCCTAGAGACCATTGAAGCTACCTACTCCAGCCGCCCAGATCTAAAGGACACTCCTCCGGACGATGCAGAGACCTGGTTCACTGACAAGAAAGCAACATTGCAAAGTTCACAATGACTACCTGCAGAGAGGTAATAGAGTCTGGACCCTTACCGACAGGTACCTCTGCACAGGATGCTGAGATAAATGCATGGACCCATGCCTTAGAAACAGCAAAAGACATTCAGAGTTGTGCATGCACATGGAGCCATCTGGAAGGAGAGGGGACTGCTGACCTCACAGGGAAAGAAGAGACAATCCAGCAGCTGGAAGCAGTTCAGTTACCTGAAAAGGCATATTAAGGCACACCAGAGAGTGAGCTTAAAATTGGAGGAAAGAAATGAGCTGGCGGATGGAGAGGCAAAGAAAGCAGCAAAGGGTGAGGTACAGATTTTCCTCGAAGGTAAGCCATAATACAATAATACTAACCAAAAGAGACGTACAACTGCAAGGGGTGGGCTACCATTGAAAGAGAGCTAGTAATCCCTTCCCATTTTCGTGGTTACTAGTGAAGGAAGGGCACTAGAAAACACACTAGGGCCTAATTATTTAAAGCCTTTTATAGAGTGTGGCTCCTTTCTCAAAATGACCAAGGCTGCGAGTGATACAGGGTGCACTGGAATGAAGTGTTGACTTTGAAGTAGTAATTCCCACAGGCTTTCTAGAACACACATCTGATTGAAAGGGCTGTTGTATCATTGTCAGGAATCTATATGCCACTATCACTCAGGTGAGCTGATAATGTGATCCTTGCCTCCAGACTAACCTCAAAATACCCCGGGCCAAAACTTGGTCAGACTGGGAGAGGCCATGGGCCTGTATAGCAGTGGCAAATCAACTTTTCAGAACTCCCAAGGAAAGGGGGGTATCAGTATTTACTGGTATTAATAGATACATTTTCAGGGTGGCCAGAAACATTCCCCACCAGAACTGTCAAAGCTCAAGAGGTGACCAGATCATTTTTACAAGAGATAATACCACGCTTCAGAGTTCCAGCCACAATATCCTCAGATAAAGAATCACCTTTCATTTCCAAAATAGTGCAACAGATTAGTAGCCATCTGGGCATAGATCAAGAACTTCACACCCCATACTGCCCCCGATCAAGCGGCTAGGGGGAGAGAATGAATCATTTGATTAAGCAGCAAATCGTAAGACTGGGGCAAGAAGCTCTTCCACTAGCACTATTGCAAATTCAAACTAAACCTTTTGAGCTAAAGGAATGCTGAATCCTTTTGGAATGCCTTATAGAAGACCATAGAATACAAGGGGAATGTCCAGAATGTCCACTTACATGGTGGCATTAAGCAAACAGCTCAGAGTAATTGAGAAACTTGTGGCTGGAACTCGGAGCAGGGAGTTGGATAGCCTGGGGTTGATGTATATGTTAAGTCTCTTACAGAGAAGACTTCGGAACCACAGTGGGAGAGACCACTGCAAGTACCTCTCACCACCCTCACTGCAATCAAAATCAAGGAGCAGAATGCTGGATCCATCACTCTCGGGTGAAGAAGGCCCAGAAGCCCCTTCAGGAGTGACACCAGGAGACAATGAACTGAGACTAAAACTTATTCGGGCAAAATGAGTATATTGCGGTCGGGAGTAGCTCATACTTTAGTGTACAGAATTGTTTTGTATGGAATTATAACTGAAGTTTTAGAACTAGAGAGTACCTCTACCCAAAGCAATGCTGAATGGCCTTGGTCCCTGGCATTTAATCAGTATACTGGATCCATAGGAAAACCTTTTGAGATAAAGAAGGTTTATATTAAACATATCTACTGTAGTAATCCACGAGAATCAAGTATGTGAGCAGTAAAAATAGCAAGAACAGGAGCTGTAAACACTTCAAGGAATCTGAAGAGAAGAAATCAAAGTAAAGTGCTTAGTCATCAATAGGATGGCTTATGAGAGACCAGATGTAATTAGTGTCTGAACCTCCCCTGGTGTATATGAGCACCAGGAAGTCTGTGATGACCTAAGTGAATCAGACTGTTGGTGTAATTTCACCCTGACACAGCCTGTAGAAGTGACCTGCCTTTGAGCTCAAGTTACTGTCAGATTTTCATTTGAATTCAAAGTGGACACTGCACTTTTTACCACAGCGGGGCCTTATAAGGTGATTTTCCTTATTTATAGCTATCCCTTTTCCTACTGAGATTTGGATCAGTGATTGTCCCAGTCTGAGGTGGTTGGATTCTGCTTAAAAGAGGTAGAGAGAGAGAGACCCCCTCAGAGCTCAGCAGCAGGCTGTAGGATTTTGAGCATCACTTTTGTGCTGAGTGTTTCAAATAGCAGAAACCTGATCCCAGTTTCTTCTGAGGCACTGCAATGAATTTAGGCTTTTCTCTCAAGATTTCCCCTCCATTATCTTCTGCCCTGAACACAGTCCACAGCTTGATCTTAGCTAAGGCAAGGTGGGTGACCAGGAGAGACATTCCTGCTTGCCACACATCTGAGAAATCAGGTGCTTTGGAGGGAGAGAGAGGGGTTAGATTCCCTGAAGTCTCTACATTTCAGAACAAACATCTGTCTCAAGTATGACCTAAACCTCTGTAAGATACACTTGTGAAGTGTGTCTGAATTTGTAGTAAGAGCCCAGCACATCCCTCTGGCAGGGAGGGATGATCATGGACAGAAAGCAGTTCCTGTTCCCCATAACAAACATCTAACTGGCATATTAGGGACAAGATTAGGAGTTTTAAATAGAATTGATTCAGAAATACTGATGAATAAACTGGCTGCTGCAGCAGGTAGCCTAACAAAATTGAAGCAGCCTTTATAGTAATCTCTACTGGCATTAGGAACTAGCCAGTGACAGATTTCAAAAGTACTGCCAAAGTAAAGAAGTATGAACAGGCCAGGGACCAAGACCACAAATTGATAGTAGAAGCACTTAGTATAGTTCAAGATAATGTGTCTTTAGCTTTCAGTTGTATACAAGCACAGTTATGGATACAAGCAACAGCAGCTCTGATCATATAGGAAAGGGGTGAAGGTAATTTTCCAGCTGAAATTCAGAAAATTGAATGGGATAATGCAATTGATTTTGAAAGGAAGTTTTAATCCTGGTGGATTATGGTGAATTTCACCTATGATCCTATTTCTAATGTGGCCACTGCCTTTGTGCTTACCATATGTAATGCCACTGTTTATGTTATCCATCCCATCATTGCCCTAAGATTAAACCATGAAGAAACAACACTCTATCCTTCAGAACATAGAGTGTGGGCACAAAAAGATGAATGAAAAGTGGCAGGTAGTAAACTTAGAATCCTGCATTACTAGAGAACAAATGGGATTCATTTGTGAAAGCAATACTGCTAATGCCTAGGATGTGTTTGGACACTGAACAGAGTATTTGCCACTTTGAAATTCATCCAGTCACTGACCAGAAAACTGTGCTCGTATATACTGGAAAAGGGTGTATGTTTGAGAACTGCTTATGCTGCTGTACAAATTGATAGCAATGATGTTATTCTGTCTAGTGGAAACCATTCTAATCTCTGTATTTGTATTTGTAATTTTGTTAAGATTATTGGGTGTGGTTTTTCATATTTGGTACCAGTAACATCCCACCAGCTGATTACAGCCAATTACACAATGTATCACAGACTACCACCTACCCCTATTGGGGTGAACCTTACATTGGTAAAACAATTAATTAAGCACCAAGACCTATTAGAAGTCTTGAAAGAAATCCGAGAAAGTGGAAAGAAAACCTTAATTACTGTCCAACATGATACAAAGGAGATAACCAGGGTTCTACAAAGAATAAGACAAGATATGACTCATCACTGGTGGGATGTGATCTTTGGATGGTCACCAACTGCGGATGGAGTCCTTAATAAGTTGTGTCACCCCATTGTAGTTTTACTAATATTAGTTGGGATAAGCTTAGGATTGTCTATTATATTGTTAATTTGGAACTGTAGGATGCTACAACGAATAGCTGTACTAACCTCTTTGTCGAATGTACATGGTAAAGCGCTAAAAGACACTTATTGTCGTGGAAATTTTCCTTAAGTAAAAGAATTTACTTATTTCCTAGGAAAGGGGGGAATGAGACAGAGTAGGTGAAGTGTCTGGGAGAGGTGAAGGGTCTGTGGAGCTAAAGCTGAAGGAGAGGCCGCGTTCCAGAGACAGCGAGGAGACAGAGAAAGAAAAACAGAAAAACCACGAGGTCAATCTGCCCCCGACCTAGGAATTCCTCCGATAAAGAAGAATTAGTGCTAAGTGTCATGCAAGATGAATATGTATGAACTTATTGTGAAACTGTATGCATATGCATTTGGAAGGGGGATAAAAGGAGGTCTGAAATCTTCAGGGGTACGCATGCCCTTTTGGGGAGTCTTGCGTCCGGCGCGCGTCGTAATAAAAGCATACCGGGCTTTACAACTTTTACAAGTTGTGAGGTTTCTTCTTTTCTCCGCAAAACACAACAATGCCTCTTCTCTCATAAAATGTCATGTGCGTGACAAAGATGGATTCCCATGAAAGGTTATACACATATAAAGGTTAATCATAAGAATGGTGGCTCCCTCCTGCAGTTACATTTGTAACTGAGTTGATATTCCAAAGCTAAATATTCCAGGCCTGTGGACACAAAAAGAAGTCTTTGTCTTTTGCAAGCATTACCCCTAGGAGGATTTGTGTTAATTTTGATTTCTACGATGTTAGCCCTGTTGCAGAAAAAAAAGTAGATTGCACTGTCTTCTTGCGTACTGTCTTCGTATGCTCTCATTCCCCCCCTCTCTGTTTTGCATGCCCTAGTTAATCTACTGGTGTGACTCATTTGATATCATCTCATAGTGCAAATTCTGCATAGTTTCATGCATGTACAAATGACAGTTGTCAAGGAGCGTAACCATTCAAGGGGCAAAGAATTGTAGGGCTGGGGAACTTCAGGTGCTGAAACTATAAGTGGTTGAAGTCATGCTATATTAAACTGCCAGAGCAAATCAGCTGATATAGGACTTTCAGCTGGACACCTGAGAATAGCAGCTTGTCAGCAATGACACAGCAATCTTTCCAGCTGTGGTACAGAAAGAGAAAAGGGACACCTTCAATGGTTGAGAAGTTTGGCATGAGAAAACAGCAAGAAATGTACCACGAAACACTTAAGCCGGATAAACTGCATTTTTCTAGTGAGAATTTTGCAGTTGTTCTTTCTTGTCTGTGCCATTACTTTTCACAGAAAACAGTGGGGGTTTTAATTATTATTTTCCTTTTGTTTTGCTTTGTCTGCCTCTGTCTTTCCATCTGCAATTAATAATTTTGCTTTTCTTTTCTGGCTTCTCTTTCTTTACTTACAGAAGGTTGTATGAGGTCATCCAATCTTGTCATAAACATTCTCATACAGTGGAAAGAAGTAGAAGGTTGATCTAAATGGATAAAACAAACCCACAAAAATAGAGGTTTTTTTACAGTCTTCTGTGAGAACACTAGGACACAAGGTATCTTTGAACTATGTTTGATCTTTTATACATAGCCTTTGAAATCATCCAGCCCAATATTTCAGGTATTTTTTTTTTATTATTTCTAGCAAGGGCTTTGTTTCTTAAGGAATTTTCCAGGGCAAGAGCATCCACGGTAGAGTTATGCTGTCATAATCAAAAGTGTCTTAAATTCTGGTACAATTTGTGCTGGTAATGCGTCTAGAAATGAAAGGTTTTAGATTTTTTTTTTTTTACTTTTAAATGTACCTATTCTCAGAAATATTCAAGGGTTGGGGTCATTTCCCCCCCCCCCCCAAAAATACCTCTCTCTGAAATGTTACTCAGGGTTTACTCATAATAGCCTACCCTGTAAAATATCTAGCTGATACTCTGCAGTAACTGCAGCTTAGCAACTAGTGATGATAACGTGGGTTGAATGACATTCCTTCTGCAGTGATGGAAACTCTGAGACTGTATATACAAACATACCCAACAAAGGTTACCATGGCTTAGCTCCTGTGGTAAAGTTAATGTGCATTTTAAAACTTCCCAAGAAGGTGAATTCAAGCTCCTTCATTGCTCTGTGCTGGAGTCCCAAGAGAATTTCTGTCTGCTTTTTGTCATTTACAGCTGTCATTGCTTGAACGTGAGACTCCCTCATGACTGATGAAAGTTGTCTAGTTAAGAGTGGGTCAAAGACATGGTCCTGCTCTAGAAGGAGATGAGAAGATTTTTGCAGTCTTTGTCATCTCTACTGCTTGTGATTTCTATATGAAACCGGTGGGAAGTTTTCTGAAGGTAGTCCAGAAGCTGGCAATATGGACAACTTAGAACTGAACACTTGCTGCAGTGCTACCACGGTGATAACAGAAAGGACTTTAAAAGGGAAAACAAAGCAGTTGGGAGGAAAAGAACATTAACCATTATTCCATTCTTCTCATATATCCTTCTTAAAATCATCATTTTCATGTAGTTTCACGGCTTGAGTTAGTATCCCTGAAAAGGGATCTGAGTCAGAGTAAGCTTTTTAATGGAGTAGATATGACAAATGCAGGCCAAGTCGCGTTTTTTTACATCAAATACAAGTCATGCTTGAGTTACCCTTTGCTTAAGGTTCTTAGCTCACACTCAAAATTTTAAAGTCATGATTGTCATTGAAACTTTTCAAGGAAAGCTCTGAATAGCAATGTTTGTGTAAAAATAGTATTTTATCTTCTGTAGTTGTGTGAAGCAGGTAAGCCTTCTGCCATAAACAGTGTTGCTTAGCCTTTTATGTAATATCTTTCTTTATATCCATATTGTGTTTAAGGGTTATTAATCTATGTCAAAATTGGTGCATGGAATAAGACTACTTTTTCTTTTCGAATGGTAATGTAATTTGACTTACTTACAGCAAATAATTCATTAATTGCAAGTCCCCAGCTAGTATATTTTAATCATATTCTAAGCTTCTAAACAAGTTACAAAAGCCCTCTAAAACACTTTACTTTTTTAAGCACAAAAAATGCTTCCCTCCTTTGCAGTTGGTAACTCTAAAATTAACTATATGACTGCAGTATTTTAATGTGCGCCATATTTAGCCAACTAATTCAAAACAAATGAAAAATCGTCCCTTCAATTTGGAAATATTTTAAAATTGTTTTTGAATATACAAAACATACCCTTGCCTTATGCATTGCATGCACATTTAAACGTCATGAAAGCAAACCAAATGTTTATGTTTGGATAGCACAGTTTCCACAGTTTTTCACAATTGTTCTTGGCACAATTTTCTACTTACATGACTGTTACGACACTCAAAGGTACTTCTAAGGTACTGTAGTAAGCAGACAAGGAGGAGAGGTTGTGCCTCATTTCTGGCTTCCTTTGGTTTTCTTTTTGTTTTTCTTCCTCTTGCTCTTTTTCATGTCACCTTTCTAGATACTGTGATTTAGATTTGTGGTTTACTAAACAATGGGTCTTGTCTGTAATTCTTGTAAATTTTAAAAGGAACCCAACTGTAGGAGAGTCTGTAGGAGAGACGGGGGTCACGCACAGTTGGGACGGACGAAGACGAGATTTCTTTGAAGCCAAGTCGTATAACTTGCAGTTTATTGCAAAGGGGGTGGGTGCAGGGCCCTGCTGGGAGCTGCCAGCCACAGCTCGGAGCAGGCCCGAGAGAAGAGAGGGGTAGAGAGGATGAGACATAAGAACGTAAAAGCATAAGAGGGTAAATGGAAAGTAAGTAGGTGAGTGAGTGAGAAAGTAAGAAGAAGAAGAAGAAGAAGAAGAAGAAGAAGAAGTGCAGAACTGAGTGCAAAAAGAGAGTGAAGTTCCCATTACAATACAATAAATCATCTTCAGTGTTGAATATTCAGATTCTCATCAACCAATTGACTACAGCATGCATATCCTGTAACATTTCCATAGAACCTATAAGAATCACTACATTACCATACTGTGTTACATTTTAAACACTAAATCTTACTCTTTGGGCCCTATCTGCCAAGCTGCAGGGTCTGCTCTGACCCTTGGACCTACCTGCTTGCAGAGGGTATTGTTTCATCAAGAGGGGATTACCTTTGGCTGGCCATACCATTGTTTTCCAGTTGTTCAGTAACTAAGGGATCTCAAAACTTGCTTTCATTTCAATCTCGCTCAAAGTTTCTATATTCTCAAAATCTTTTGCCAGGCAATCATATTTATAAGGCTTTCCTGTTCAATCCTCCCCAACACCTAACCTGTAAATATGCATCTTTTTATGATTTGCTAGCTACGTAGAAAATCTTCTTGCTGCTCTAAAATGCTTTTATTTGATATACATTTTTATCACCATTCAAATTAAAAGAGAACAGTTCCTATATTCACTGCTTTTGTACTGGATTCAGTTCAATGTGTGCTAACGGTGCAAAAAAGTCCTGCTGGAAGAAAGGATCTGCATAAAAATTGACCAAGACACATGGTACAAGGGTCTTATAAAGGTTCAAAGTTTCTTTACCTTTCTGGCAGTCTGTCTTCAAAGCAAGACTTGATGAGGTGTTTCGCTAGCATTTCTTTTTAAGAAAGTTACAGCAAAGCAAGCAAAACGAAGCAGCAAAAGAAGATAGCAGCAAAATGCACGTTATCCCCTCAGTTATTTATCATTGTCTAAACACATTTATTCTTGCTGTGTTACCTAAAATACCTTAGTAGAGCTAAAGACTAGAAAAATGCAACTTTGTTCTGGCTTCATTAAAACCAAAGCTATCTGTGGACAGAATTGCCCAGCGTGATGCTGCAAACTCCTAGCTGGTTTCAGCAAGCTGTCTGGAGAACTGCGTTTTCTGTAGGCTTTACTTGCATGTCTGTAAGGTGGGGAGTTTATATGGGGCTTAGATCCCTGAGAGTGCCATGGGCACAAAGACCCATCGTGTAGCTCTCTGACCAGCCGCAGCACACTGAGGCATGATGGATTACTCCCAGAGTTCATGTGGTAGAAAGATTTTCTGCCCCCGTAAAGAAGGACACTTCCATTTTCCTGCACAGACCCATTCTGTATGTTACAATGGTACCTTGAATTAACCAAGTGCTATTTGCACAATGGCCAGTGAGCTGGGATTATTAAGCTTTCTCTGTCTGATCTGTTTCCTGTTTCAGTAAATAGTAAAACTTCCAAAGACTGCAACGACAAGAAGATGAAGCTGCTACCGTATTTCAAATGTTTGCCTAATAAGATGGTGATTTTTGCAAAAAATTTTGCAATGGGAATTTCAGGGAATGAAAAACCCCCCTCTCTCTGGGGTTTTTCCGAAATTGACTTTAGCTGTTTTTCCATATTTTTCAGCAGTTTAACTGAGACATTCAAGCTTTCAAAGGGAAGGCGTTTAACAGATCCTCAAAAAAAGGGTCCGGAGGGGGGATGAAAAGGTGAAAAAACTGAGGGGAATGGGGGGAAATCTCAGTTCGGGTTTTTGTCATAATTCACCAGATGATCCGAATTTATTAGTTTAAAAGAGGTACCAGCGTAGTCTTTTTTTTCCTTTCAGATCCCCAAAAAATTTAAAAAATTTAGGTTTTCCCCTTCAAAAGTCTCCCGCCCCCAAAAAAGGTGGCCTTCACCCTCCCCCCTTTCAAACCTACAAACT
>NW_026992558.1:0-52878 GCF_028769735.1 Zonotrichia leucophrys gambelii
ACCTGTCCCTCACCTGTCCCTCGCCTGTCTCACCTGTCCCTCACCTGTCCCACCTGTCCCTCACCTGTCCCACCTGTCTCACCTGTCCCACCCATCTCACCTGTCCCACCTGTGTCTCACCTGTCCCATCTCTCTCACCTATCTCTCACCTGTCCTGCCTGTCCCACCCATCTCACCTGTCCCACCCATCTCACCTGTGTCCCACCTGTCCCACCTGTCCCACCTGTCCCACCTGTCCCACCCATCTCACCTGTCACACCCATCTCACCTGTCTCACCTGTGTCCCACCTGTCCCACCTGTCCCATCTCTCTCACCTATCTCTCACCTGTCCCACCTGTCCCACCTGTCCCTCACCTGTCCCTCACCTGTCTCACCTGTCCCTCACCTGTCCCACCTGTCCCTCACCTGTCCCTCACCTGTCTCACCTGTCCCACCTGTCCCTCACCTGTCCCTCACCTGTCCCTCACCTGTCCCACCTGTCTCACCTGTCCCTCACCTGTCCCACCTGTGTCCCACCTGTCCCCCACCTGTCCCACCTGTCCCACCTGTCCCTCACCTGTCCCACCCATCTCACCTGTCCCACCTGTCCCTCACCTGTCCCTCACCTGTCCCTCACATGTCCCTCACCTGTCCCTCACCTGTCCCCCCTGTCCCTCACCTGTCCCACCTGTCCCTCACCTGTCCCTCACCTGTCCCTCACCTGTCCCACCTGTCCCTCACCCATCCCACCTGTCTCACCTGTCCCACCTGTCCCACCTGTCCCTCACCTGTCCCACCTGTCCCACCTGTCCCACCCATCCCACCTGTCTCACCTGTCCCACCTGTCCCACCTGTCCCTCACCTGTCCCACCCATCTCACCTGTCTCACCTGCCCCACCTGTCCCACCTGTCCCACCTGTCCCACCCATCCCACCTGTCCCACCTGTCCCACCTGTCCCACCTGTCCCTCACCTGTCGCACCTGCCCAGCCAAGCTGCCCCGTGACCTGCAGTGTGCGCAGGTTCAGACCTTCGGGCCGGAGCAGTGCGCCCGCGCCTACGGCAGCGCCGTCACCCGGAACATGTTCTGTGCAGGTGTGCCCCAGGGCGGCGTCGACTCCTGCCAGGTGAGTCCAGGTGTGCCCAGGTGTGCCCAGGTGTGTGTGTGTGTGTGTGTGTGTGTGCCCCAGGTGTGTCTGTACCTGTGCCAGGTGTGCAGCATGTTCTGTGCAGGTGTGCCCCAGGGGGGCGTCGACTCCTGCCAGGTGAGTCACAGGTGTGCCCAGGTGTGCCAGGTGTGTGTGTACCTGTGCCAGGTGTGTGTGCCCCAGGTGTGCAGCATGTTCTGTGCAGGTGTGCCTCAGGCGGCATCGACTCCTGCCAGGTGAGTCCAGGTGTGCCCAGGTGTGTGTGCCCCAGGTGTGTGTGTGTGTGCCAGGTGTGTCTGTACCTGTGCCAGGTGTGCAGGATGTTCTGTGCAGGTGTGCCCCAGGGCGGGGTCGACTCCTGCCAGATGAGTCAAACAGGTGTGCCCAGGTGTGTCTGTACCTGTGCCAGGTGTGCCCCAGCTGTGTGTGTGTGTGTGTGTGTGCCCCAGGTGTGTCTGTACCTGTGCCAGGTGTGCAGCATGTTCTGTGCAGGTGTGCCCCAGGGGGGCGTCGACTCCTGCCAGGTGAGTCCAGGTGTGCCCAGGTGTGTGTGTGTGTGTGTGTGTGTGCCAGGTGTGTCTGTACCTGTGCCAGGTGTGCAGCATGTTCTGTGCAGGTGTGCCCCAGGGGGGCGTCGACTCCTGCCAGGTGAGTCACAGGTGTGCCCAGGTGTGCCCAGGTGTGTCTGTACCTGTGCCAGGTGTGTGTGCCAGGTATGTCTGTACCTGTGCCAGGTGTGTGTGCCAGGTATGTCTGTACCTGTGCCAGATGTGTGTGCCAGGTGTGTGCCCCAGGTATGTAACATGTTCTGTGCAGGTGTGCCCCAGGGCGGGGTCGACTCCTGCCAGGTGAGTGCCCAGGTGTGTGTGCCAGGTGTGTGTGCCAGATGTGTGTCAGGTGTATGCCCAGGTGTGCCTCATGTATGTGGACAGGTGTGCCCCAGGTGTGCCCCAGGTGTAACCCAGGTGTGCTCCAGGTGTAACCCAGGTGTACCCCAGGTATCCCAGGTGTATCTCAGGTGTATCTCACCTGTCTGTTACCTGTCCCAGGTGTATCATTACCTGTCTCAGGTGTATCCCAGGTGTCTCAGGTGTATCATTACCTGTCCCAGGTGTATCTCAGGTGTATCTCAGGTGTATCCCAGGTGTCTCAGGTGCATCATTACCTGTCCCAGGTGTCTCAGGTGTATCTCAGGTGTCCCAGGTGTATCCCAGGTGTCCCAGGTGTATCCCAGGTGTCTCAGGTGTGTCATTACCTGTATCTCACCTGTCCATTCTCACCTGTCCCAGGGTGACTCCGGGGGCCCGCTGGTGTGCGGGGGGTTCCTGCAGGGCGTGGTCTCCTGGGGCCTGGTGTAACACAGGTGTATCCCAGGTGTATCCCAGGTGTATCCCAGGTGTGTCTCAGGTGTATCATTACCTGTCTCAGGTGTCTCAGGTGTATCTCAGGTGTCTCATTACCTGTTCCAGGGTGACTCCGGGGCCTGGTGTAACACAAGTGTATTCCAGGTGTATCTCACCTGTCTGTTACCTGTCCCAGGTGTGTCATTACCTGTCCCAGGTGTCTCAGGTGTATCTCAGGTGTGTCATTACCTGTGTTTCTCACCTGTCCCAGGGTGACTCCAGGGGCCCGCTGGTGTGCGGGGGGTTCCTGGGGCCTGGTGTAACACAGGTGTATCATTACCTGTCCCAGGTGTGTCATTACCTGTCCCACATGTATCTCAGTGTATCCCAGGTGTCTCAGGTGTATCATTACCTGTCCCAGGTGTATCCCAGCTGTATCTCACCTGTCTGTTACCTGTCCCAGGTGTTCTCACCTGTCCCAGGTGTATCCCAGGTGTATCCCAGGTGTCCCAGGTGTGTCATTACCTGTTGCAGGGTGACTCAGGTGGGCCGCTCGTGTGCGGGGGTTCCTGCAGGGCGTGGTCTCTTGGGGTTGGTGTAACACAGGTGTATCTCAGGTGTATCTCACCTGTTACCTGTCCCAGGTGTCCCAGGTGTCTCAGGTGTCTCAGGTGTGTCATTACCTGTCTCTCACCAGGGTGACTCAGGGGGTCCGCTGGTGTGCGGGGGGTTCCTGCAGGGCGTGGTCTCCTGGGGCCTGGTGTAACACAGGTGTATCCCAGGTGTATCTCACCTGTCTGTTACCTGTCCCAGGTGTGTCATTACCTGTCCCAGGTGTCTCAGGTGTGTCATTACCTGTTCCAGGGTGACTCCGGGGGTCCCCTGGTGTGCGGGGGGTTCCTGCAGGGCGTGGTCTCCTGGGGCCTGGTGTAACACAGGTGTATCTCACCTGTCTGTTACCTGTCCCAGGTGTATCCCAGGTGTATCTCAGGTGTACCCCAGGTGTCTCACCTGTCCCCAGGTGTCTCAGGTGTATCTCAGGTGTGTTTTTCTCTCTCACCTGTTCCAGGGTGACTCCGGGGGTCCCCTGGTGTGCGGGGGGTTCCTGCAGGGCGTGGTCTCCTGGGGTTGGTGTAACACAGGTGTATCCCAGGTGTATCATTACCTGTCCCAGGTGTATCCCAGGTGTCTCAGGTGTGTCATTACCTGTCCCAGGTGTCTCAGGTGTATCTCAGGTGTGTTTTTCTCTCTCACCTGTTCCAGGGTGACTCAGGTGGGCCGCTGGTGTGCGGGGGGTTCCTGCAGGGCGTGGTCTCCTGGGGCCTGGCCGTGTGTGGTCAGCGCGGGAACCCCGGCGTGTACAGCAACGTGTGCCGGGCCACGCCCTGGATCCGCCGCGTCATCGGCACCGGCCAATGAGGGACCGGCACTGACCAGCATGGACCGGGAGTGACCTATGAGTGACCTATGAGTGACCAGCACTGACCAAGAGTGACCAGCACTGACCAGCATGGACCGGGAGCGACCTATGAGTGACCAATGAGTGACCAGCACTGACCAACAGTGACCAAAAATGACCATCATGGACCAGGAGTGACCAACAATGACCAGCATGGACCGGGAATGACCAGCACTGACCAGCATGGACCGGGAGTGACCAATGAGTGACCAGCAGTGACCAGCATGGACCAGGAGTGACCAGCACTGACCAGCATGGACCGGGAGTGACCAATGAGTGACCAGGACTGACCAGCATGGACCGGGAGTGACCTATGAGTGACCAATGAGTGACCAGCACTGACCAGCAGTGACCAACAATGACCATCATGGACCAGGAGTGACCAACAATGACCAGCATGGACCGGGAATGACCAGCATGGACCAGAAGTGACCTATGAGCGACCAGCAGTGACCAACGGGGACCACAAGTGACCACGAGTGACCAGAAATGACCACCAAGGACCAGGAGTGACCAGCACTGACCAGCATGGACCGGGAGTGACCTATGAGTGACCACGAGTGACCAGCACTGACCAGCATGGACCGGGAGTGACCAATGAGTGACCAGCAGTGACCAGCATGGACCAGGAGTGACCAGCACTGACCAGCATGGACCAGGAGTGACCAATGAGTGACCACGAGTGACCAGCACTGACCAGCATGGACCGGGAGTGACCTATGAGTGACCAGCGGTGACCACAAGTGACCAGAAGTGACCACCAAGGACCAGGAGTGACCAACAGTGACCAGCGACCAGTGACAAACAGTGATCAAGTGACCAGGAGTGACCACCATGGATCAGGAGTGACCAACAGTGACCAACTGTGACCGCCACTGACCAACAGTGACCATCACGGACTGGGAGTCACCAACAGTGACCAGCAGTGACCAGCATGGACCGGGAGTGACCAGCAGTGACCAGCATGGACCAGGAGTGACCAATGAGTGACCAGGAGTGACCAACAGGGACCACGAGTGACCACGAGTGACCAGGAATGACCACCAAAAACCAGGAGTGACCAACAGTGACCAGCGACCAGTGACAAACAGCGATCAACAGTGACCAGGAGTGACCGCAAGTGACCACAAGTGACCAACAATGGACCAGGAGTGACCAACAGCAACCAGCAACCAGTGACCAAGAGTGACCAACAGTGACCATCATGGACTGGGAGTGACCACCAGTGACCATCATGGACTGGGAGTGACCGCCAGTGACCGACAGTGACCACCAGTGACCATCATGGACTGGGAGTGACCACCAGTGACCAACGGGGACCACAAGTGACCATGAGTGACCACCAATGACCAACAGTGACCAACAGTGACCACCAAGGACCAGGAGTGACCAGTGACCATTGACCAACAGTGACCAACAGTGGCCATCAGTGACCACCAGTGACCAGTGACCACCAGTGACCAAGAGCGACCAACAGTGACCACCAGCAAGCAGAAGTGACCAACAGTGACCGGGAGTGACCACAAATGACCAACAATGACCAGGAGTGCCCAGTGACCAATGGCCATCAGTGATCACCTGTGACCAGTGGCCAGCAGTGATCAGTGAGCACCAGTGACCATGAGTGACCATGAGTGACCATGAGTGACCACTGACCACCAGGGATCAGTGGCCAGAGTGACCAGGGACCACCAGCGACCAGCAGTGACCAGTGACCACCAGCAACCGCCCATGACCACGAGTGACCAGCAGTGACCACGAGTGACCAACAGCGACCAGCAGTGACCAGCAATGACCAACAGTGACCAGCAGTGACCAACAGTGACCACAAGTGACCACCAGTGACCAGCAGTGACCATGAGTGACCAACACTGACCGGGGATTTGGGGAGGAAATAAAGAAAAATGGAAAAAACTCTGTGAGATGTGAACTGGGATGAACTGGGATGGACTGGGATCGAACTGGGATGGACTGGGATGGACTGGGATCAAACTGGGATGGACTGGGATCAAACTGGGATGGACTGGGAGGGACTGGGATGGACTGGGATCAAACTGGGATGGACTGGGAGGGACTGGGATCAAACTGGGATGAACTGGGATGGACTGGGGTCACTTTAAGGAGCATGGGAAGGCCGCCGCGGGGCCTGACGGGAATTGTAGTCCCGGAAGTAACCGGGCTCTATGGGGCGCGGGGCATGATGGGAGTTGTAGTCCCGGAAGTAACCGGGCTCTATGGGGCGTGGGGCACGATGGGAGTTGTAGTCCCGGAAGTGGCTGCTTAGCGCCCCCTCTCGGTCACCGCAGGTCAGCCAACATTCGGGGCACTGGTTTGAACTGGGAGGGACTGGGAGGGCACTGGGATGGACTGGGATGGACTGGGAGCAAACTGGGATGAACTGGGAGGTTACTGGGATGAACAGGGATGAACTGGGATCATACTGGGAGGGTACTGGGATGGACTGGGATCATAGTGGGATGAACAGGGATGAACTGGGATCATACTGGGATGAACTGGGAGGCACTGGGAGGGTACTGGGATGAACTGGGACCACACTGGGATGAACTGGGAGCTTACTGGGATGGACTGGGAGGGAACTGGGATGGACTGGGAGGGAACTGGGATGAACTGGGCTGAACTGGGCTGAACTGGGATGGACTGGGATGGACTGGGATGAACTGGGATCATACTGGGATGAATTGGGAGGTTACTGGGAGGTTACTGGGATGTACTGGGAGGTTATTGGGATGAACAGGGACCATAGTGGAATGAACTGGGAGGGAACTGGGATGAACTGGGATCATACTGGGATGAATTGGGAGGCACTGAGAGGGAACTGGGATGAACTGGGAGGCACTGGGGAGAAACTGGGAGCACTGGGCTGAACTGGGAAGGGCGCTTTGAGGCACTGGGATGAACTGGGATGAACTGGGAGAGAACTGGGAAGGGCATGGGGCTGAACTGGGCTGAACTGGAAAGGGCACTTTGGGACAGTGGGAGGAACTGGGAGGGACTGGGATGGACTGGGAAGAACTGGGAGGGACTGGGAGGAACTGGGATGGACTGGGAAGAACTGGGAGGGACTGGGATGGACTGGGAAGGGCCCATAGGGATACTGGGAGGAACTGGGAGGCCCTGGAAGGGAAACTGGGATGAACTGGGCTGAACTGGGAGGGACTGGGATGGACTGGGAGTGAACTGGGATGGACTGGGATGGAACTGGGAGTGACTGGGATGAACTGGGAGGGACTGGGATGGACTGGGAGGGAACTGGAACAAACCGGAAGACACTGGTTTGAACTGGGAGCAACTGGGCTGGACTGGTTTGAACTGGGAAGGAACCGGTTTAAATTGGGAATGACCGCACTGCACTGGTTTGAACTGGGAACGGGTGTGGTTTATTTGTAGGCGTGGTCTATTTGTGGGCGTGGCCCCACCGAGGCCCCGCCCCCTCAGACCAGCTCCCCCTGGGGGGTCACGAGCGGCTCCGGGGGCACCTGGGGGGGAGGGGAATGAAGGGGGCGGGGCCAGAGCGGCTCTTGGCCCCTCCCCCACCCCTGGGTGATCCCATGGCCCCTCCCCCACCCCTGAACTGTCCAATTGCCCCTCCCCCACTCCCGAAATCCGTTCCTCAGCCCCTCCCCCACCCCAAATTCCCACCTCAGGCCCCTCCCCCACCCCAGAAATGTCTCAGTGCCCCTCCCCCACCCCAAATCCCCTCCCCCACCCTTCCCGCAGGCCCCTCCCCCACCCTTCCCTCAGCCCCGCCCCCACCCCTCAAGCCCCTCCCCCCTCACCTCCTCGTAGCCCCCCCACGGCTCCACCTCCTCGTACAGGTGAGGCTCCGCCCCTAAAAGGGGTGGGGGAGGGGCAGCAGGTGAGGGGTGGGGGATGGGCACAGGCCCCTCCCCCCCTTTCCTCCACCCCTCCCCCCCCACTCACCTTTGGGGGGCTCCAGGGGGACGGAGCCAAGGCTGGGCGGGGCCCAGGAGCCTTCAGGGCTGGGCTGGGGGTGGGGGAGGGGCGGGGTCATAAATGGCCCCTCCCCCACACAGGAAACCGCCCCTCCCCCATTGAGAATTTGCATCTCCGATATCGCAAAAACTGCCCCTCCCCCAACCTTAGAAATGCCCCTCCCCCACCCCCAAATCTGCCCCTCCCTCACTTCTGAATTTACCCCTCCCCCACCCCAAAAATTGCCCCTCCCCACCTCTAAACCTCACCCTAAACCACCCCTCCCCCACTTTTAAAGTTACCCCTCCCCCACCATTATAAAAGCCCCTCCCCCCCCCCAAATCTTGCCCCTCCCCCACCCCAAGCCCCTCCCCCCTCACCGTCTCCTCCCCCTCCTCCGTCCCCGCTCGCTGCCGCTGGCCCCGCCCCCACCGGAAGTAGCAGCAGCCAAGCCCCGCCCCCACGGCGGCCAGCAGGGTCCCGGCCATGGCGCCGAGCGCCCCCTGCAGGACGGGAACTTCCGGGTCCTCCCCCCCGCCAGGGGGCGCCTCAGGCCCCGCCCACACCGGGGGCGGAGCCTCGGGAATGGCTGGGAACAAAGAGAAAGTGAAAAAAAAATGCACTTCCGGTAAGATTTCTGTCACTTCCGGTTCACTTCCGGGTTCCATCCTAGCCAGGCTCACTTTTTTTCAGCCGGGTTTATCCCTCACTTCCGGTTTTTTTGGGACTTCCGGGTTTATCCCTGACATCCGGTTCCTGTTTCCATTTTTACCTCAAATTTTTTACACCCCAAAGAAGCTACTTCCGGTTTTCCCACCCACTTCCGGGTTTTCCCACCTCCATTTCCGGTTCCGCCCCGGAACATCCGGTAAACAAAACTACCATCTCCAGCATGTCCAAACTTCCGGGTTCGAACCGGAAGTCCCTCATCTCAACTTCCGGCGGCCATTTTAGCTTTCTTTCTCTGACGTCACCCATAGGCCCCGCCCCCTCACCCCCGGCCCCAATTTTGGGTTTTTTGGCGCCATTTTCCTACCGGAAGTGACGGCTCTCAGCCGCACGGGGGCGCTCTCCCCGCGGGCGTTGCGGGCGCGCACGGTGACGTCATAGGGCGTGTCCGGCTGAAGCCCGCCCAGCGTGAGGGAAAAACCGGAAGTGACGAGGTGGGCGGGTGGGGGAGGGGCGTCCGGGCCGTCAGCGCTGTGGGGGAGGGGCGGTGGGAAAGTGAGGAATGGGCGTGGCCGAAAGTTGTAGCGGGGAGGGGCCGGGAAACCCCGTAATGAGGTGAAAAAGGGGCGGGGCCAAGACGGGAACCATTAAAAGTACAGAAGTTTAGCTTGGCAGACCGGAAGTGATGCAAAATTAACGGAAGTTGGGGTCGGGAGACCGGAAGTAACACAGAGAAAAAAGAGACCGGATGTTGGAATAGACAAACCGGAAGTGAGACGGCAGAACCGGAAGTTGGGGTAAAGGAAACGAAAGTAACAGAGAGAACGATGGAATCGTCCGGAAGTTTGTATAGGCGGACCGGAAGTGAGAGTACAAAACCGGAAGTTGAGTCATAGAGACCGGAAGCAGCACAGAGAACCACAGAAGAGCACGGAAGTTAATAGGGCCAGACCGGAAGTGACACAAAACAACCGGAAGTTGTGCTTTAAAGACCGGAAGTGGCACAAAACAACCGGAAGTTGTGCTGTAAAGACCGGAAGTGCCACGAGGATTGCTCGAAATGAGCGGAAGTCGGACTAGGAGGACCGGAAGTGAGGTTCTATAACCCGGAAGTGGCTCGGGAGGGGGAGGGGCGCCCCCTACCGGAGCAGGAAGTGCTGGGCCAGGCCCCCGTCCCAGCCCGGCTCCCATTCCAGGCTCAGGGAGGTTCCCGAGAGCCCCGAGAGCCGCAGGGAACGGGGGGGGTCCGGACGGTCTGGGGGGGAACGGAAACGGTGCGACACCGGTTTGATCCCAGTATAAACCAGTAACCCAAAATCCACATTTTAACCCTTCCCAGTCCCTCCCAGTATGATCCCAGTCCATCCCAGTACAAACCAGTAACCTCCCAGTCCCACTCAATCCCCTCCCAGACCAAACCAGTCCCTCCCAGTATAAACCAGTGACCTCAAATTCCCTTTTAGCCCCTCCCAATCCCTTCCCAGTATACCCCAGTGCTCTCCCAGTTCCCTCCCAGTAACCCCAAACCCCAAACCAGTGACCCCAAACCGCTTTTTAACCCCTCCCAATATAAACCAGTAACCCCAAATCTCTTTTTCACCCCTCCCAGTCCCTCCCAGTATATCCCAGTATAAACCAGTAACCCCACATCCCGTCTTAATCTCTTGCAGTCCCTCCCAGTCCTTCCCAGTCCATCCCAGTACAAACCAGTAACCTCCCAGTCCCACTCTATCCCCTCCCAGACCAAACCAGTCCCTCCCAGTATAAACCAGTAACCTCAAATTCCCTTTTAACCCCTCCCAATCCCTTCCCAGTATATCCCAGTGCTCTCCCAGTTCCCTCCCAGTAACCCCAAGCCCCAAACCATTATAAACCAGTGACTCCAAACCGCTTTTTAACCCCTCCCAATATAAACCAGTAACCCCAAATCTCTTTTTCACCCCTCCCAATCTCTTCCCAGTATATCCCAGTATAAACCAGTAACCCCACATCCCGTCTTAATCTCTTGCAGTCCCTCCCAGTCCTTCCCAGTTGTCCCCCAGTTTATCCCAGTCCCTCCCAATCACTTCCCAGTCCAAACCAGTAACCTCCCAGTCGCACTCAATCCCCTCCCAGTCCTCCCCAATGCACTCACAGTCCTCCCCAATCCCCTCCCAGTCCAAACCAGTCCCTCCCAGTATAAACCAGTAACCTCAAATTCCCTTTTAACCCCTCCCAATCCCTTCCCAGTATATCCCAGTGCTCTCCCAGTTCCCTCCCAGTAACCCCAAACCCCAAACCAGTATGAACCAGTGACCCCAAACCGCTTTTTAACCCCTCCCGATCCCCTCCCAGTATAAACCAGTAACCCTAAGTCCCCTTTTTACCCATTCCAGTCCCTCCCAGTCCCCTCCCAGTCCCTCCCAATCCCCTCCAACACCCTCCCAGTTTATCCCAGTATATCCCAGTGCTCCCAGTAACCGCTCAGGGCCTTCCCAGTGCTCCCAGTAACACCCCAGTGATCTTCAAACCCCTCCCAGTAACTCCAAACTCCAAACCAGTATAAACCAGTAACCTCAAATTCCCTTTTAACCCCTCCCAATCCCTTCCCAGTATATCCCAGTCCCTCCCAATCCCCTCCAACACCCTCCCAGTTTATCCCAGTATATCCCAGTCCCTCCCAATCCCCTCCAACACCCTCCCAGTTTATCCCAGTCCATTCCAATCCCCTCCAACACCCTCCCAGTTTATCCCAGTATATCCCAGTCCCTCCCAATCCCCTCCCAGTTTATCCCAGTACATCCAGTCCCTCCAATCCCTCCAACACCCTCCCAGTATATCCCAGTCCCTCCCACTCCCCTCCCAGTTTATCCCAGTATATCCCAGTCCCTCCCAATCCCTTCCAACACCCTCCCAGTTTATCCCAGTATATCCCAGTCCCTCCCAATCCCCTCCAACACCCTCCCAGTATATCCCAGTATATCCCAGTCCCATCCCCACCCCCCATCTGCAGCCTCAGCCTCCTCCGGGCCGTTCCCCTCTCGTTGGTGCCCACGCAGTCGAAGACGCCCAGGGTGCCGTTGGTGCCCTCCCAGTGCTCCCAGTGCTCCCAGTGCTCCCAGTCCGGCGGCGCCGGGGGCACGTTGTGGTAGCGGTAGCGGGGCCGGGGGTACTGGTGGGACTGGTGGGACTGGTGGGACTGGTGGGACAGGAGGAAGAGGCGGCGCAGGCGCGCCCGGGCCCCGGTGACGTTGGTGACGCTGAGCTGGGAGCTGGTCCAGGGCCCCTCGCGCCACTGGAGCTGCTGGAACGGCGAACTGGGACCAGTATGGGGGGGAACTGGGGTCAGTGGGGAGAACTGGGAGGGACTGGGAGGGGATTGGGAGGGTTTAAAATGGGATTTGGGGGTTACTGGTTTATACTGGGAGGGACTGGGAGGGGATTGGGAGGGTTTAAAATGGGATTTGGGGGTTACTGGTTTGTACTGGGAGGGACTGGGAGGGTTTAAAATGGGATTTGGGGGTTACTGGTTTATACTGGGAGGGACTGGGAGGGGATTGGGAGGGTTTAAAATGGGATTTGGGGGTTACTGGTTTATACTGGGAGGGACTGGGAGGGGATTGGGAGGGTTTAAAATGGGATTTGGGGTTACTGGTTTGTACTGGGAGGGACTGGGAGGGACCGGGAGGGTTTAAAATGGGATTGGGGGTTACTGGTTTGTACTGGGAGGGACTGGGAGGGTGTAAGAAGGGACTGGGAGGGGTTAAAAGGGGATTTGGGGTTACTGGTTTATACTGGGAGGGACTGGGAGGAGACTGAGAAACTGGGAGGGACTGGGAGGGGATTGGGAGGTTACTGGTTTATACTGGGAGGGACTGGGAGGTCCTAGAGTAGCTCTGGGGGGATTACGGGGGGATATTTCCAGTCCCTCCCAGTTTGTCCCAGTTCATCCCAGTATCCTCCAGTCCCTCCCAGTTTAACCCAGTTCCGCCCAGTAACCCCTAACCTTAAACCAGTAACGAGAAACCCTGAACCAGTATAAACCAGTAACCCCAAAATCCCTTCCCAGTCTCTCCCAGTTCCATCCCAGTCCCTCCCAGTATAACCCAGTCCCTCCCAGTCAATCCCAGTCCCTCCCAGTATAACCCAGTCCATCCCAGTATAACCCAGTCCCTCCCAGTATAACCCAGTCCCTCCCAGTCCATCCCAGTCCCTCCCAGTATAACCCAGTCCATCCCAGTTGCTCACCCGGGCTCCCCAGCTCTCAGGCTCCGCCCATTGCTCTCCCAGTTTAGCTCCACCCCCGGCACTCCCCGGGCCCGGCACCGCAGCGTCGCTGACTCCGCCCCCTCGGGCACCAGCACCACCCCCGGCCCCGCCCCCTCGTCAGGCTCCGCCTCCATCTCGGGACCATCTAGAAAAGGAAAAGGGGGTGGGGTCAACAGGAGAGCGCCTCCTATTGGCTGCCCTCATTATGGCCACGCCCTCAATTGGCCCCTCCCCTTTCTCTCTTTAACCCTGCCCCATTTGGCTCCTCCCCCTCCCATTTAACCCTTTCTTGGCTCCTTTAAACCCCTCCCACTCCCCATTTAACTCCTCCCCCATTAACCCCACCCGCTTTAGCTCCTCCCACGCCTTTTAGCCCCACCCACAGCCCGGTTTAGCCCCGCCCCCTTTTACATCCAACAAGAATCCCCGAGCCCACATTTAACCCCTCCCACCCCCCCTTTAACCCCTCCCACTCCCCATTTAACCCCTCCCACTCCACACTTAGCCCCTCCCACTCCCCAATTAAACCACTCCCACTCCACATTTAACCCCTCCCACTCCCCATTTAACCCCTCCCACTCCACATTTAACCCCTCCCACTCCCCATTTAACCCCTCCCACTCCCCATTTAACCCCTCCCACTCCCCATTTAAACCACTCCCACACACATTTAACCCCTCCCACTCCACATTTAGCCCCTCCCACTCCCCATTTAACCCCTCCCACTCCCCATTTAACCCCTCCCACTCCCCATTTAACCCCTCCCACTCCCCATTTAAACCACTCCCACACACATTTAACCCCTCCCACTCCACATTTAGCCCCTCCCACTCCCCATTTAGCCCCTCCCAGTCCACATTTAACCCCTCCCACACACATTTAACCCCTCCCACTCCACATTTAACCCCTCCCACACACATTTAACCCCTCCCACTCCACATTTAGCCCCTCCCACTCCCCATTTAACCCCTCCCACTCCACATTTAATCCCTCCCACTCCCCTTTAACCCCTCCCTCTCCCCATTTAGCCCCTCCCACTCGTCATTTAACCCCTCCCACTCCCCATTTAGCCCCTCCCACTCCCCTTTAACCCCTCCCACTCCCCATTTAAACCCTCCCACTCCCCATTTAACCCCTCCCACTCCCCAATTAAACCACTCCCACACACATTTAACCCCTCCCACACTAACGCCACCCCCTTTAGCTCCTCCCCCATGAACTCCATTGCCTTTAGCCCCGCCCACACGCCTCTAGCCCCGCCCCCAGCCCCTTTAGCCCCGCCCCCGGTCTCACAGCTGACGAGCAGCCGGACGATGGCGCGGGCGGGGCCGGGACCCCCAAGTCCACATTTAACCCCTCCCACTCCCCATTTAACCCCTCCCACTCCCCATTTAACCCCTCCCATTCCCCATTTAACCCCTCCCAGTCCCCATTTAACCCCTCCCACTCCCCATTTAAACCCCTCCCACTCCACATTTAACCCCTCCCACTCCCCATTTAAACCACTCCCACTCCCCATTTACCCCCTCCCATTCCCCATTTAACCCCTCCCACTCCCCATTTAATCCCTCCCACTCCCCATTTAACCCCTCCCACTCCACATTTAACCCCTCCCACTCCCCATTTAAACCACTCCCACTCCCCATTTAACCCCTCCTGCTCCACATTTAACCACTCCCACTCCCCATTTAATCCCTCCCACTCCCCATTTAACCCCTCCCACTCTATATTTAACCCCTCCCACTCCCCATTTAACCCCTCCCACTCCACATTTAACCCCTCCCACTCCCCATGTAACCCCTCCCACTCCCCATTTAATCCCTTCCACTCCCCTTTAGCCCCTCTCACTCCACATTTAACCCCTCCCACACCCTATTTAGCCCCTCCCACTCTCCATTTAACCCCTCCCACTCCCATTTAACCCCTCCCACTCCCCATTTAACCCCTCCCACTCCCCATTTAACCCCTCCCACTCCCCATTTAGCCCCTCCCACTCCCCATTTAACCCCTCCCACACCCATTTGGCCCCGCCCCAGCCCCTCTAGCCCCGCCCCCAGCCCCTCTAGCCCCGCCCCCAGCCCCTCTAGCCCCGCCCTCAGCTTTTTTAGCCCCGCCCCCGGTCTCACATCTGACGAGCAGCCGGACGATGGCGCGGGCGGGGGGCGGGACCCCCGAGTCCACATTTAACCCCTCCCACTCCACATTTAACCCCTCCCAGTCCCCATTTAGCCCCATTTAACCCCTCCCAGTCCCCATTTAACCCCTCCCACTCCACATTTAACCCCTCCCAGTCCCCATTTAGCCCCTCCCACTCCCCATTTAGCCCCTCCCACTCCCCATTTAACCCCTCCCACACCCATTTAGCCCCGCCCCCAGCCCCTTTGGCCCCGCCCCCGGTCTCACATCTGACGAGCAGCCGGACGATGGCGCGGGCCGGGACCCCCGAGTCCGCATTTAACCCCTCCCACTCCCCATTTAACCCCTCCCACACCCCTTTGGCCCCGCCCCCAGCCCCTTTGGCCCCGCCCCCAGCCCCTCTAGCCCCGCCCCCGGTCTCACATCTGACGAGCAGCCGGACGATGGCGCGGGCGGGGGGCGGCACCCCTGAGTCCGCATTTAACCCCTCCCACACCCCTTTAGCCCCGCCCCAGCCCCTTTAGCCCCGCCCCCGGTCTCACATCTGACGAGCAGCCGGACGATGGCGCGGGCGGGGGGCGGGACCCCCGAGTCCACCCGGCACTCGTAGGGACCCCCCAGGTCCCTCCGCGCCCCCGAGACCCTCAGGGCCCCCCCGGGACCCCCCGGCAGCGGCTCCAGCCCCGGGGGCAGAGCCAGGGGGGACCCCGAGTCACCCTGGGGGGGCAAAAACGGGGCTGGAATTGAGGCAAAACGGCCCAAAAGCAGCCCCGGAAAGAGCTAAAAAATGGCCAAAAATAGGCAAAAAATGCAGCAGGAAAATAGCCCCAAAACAGCCCAAAAGCAGCACCAAAAGAGCCTCAAAATAGCCCCAAAACCAGCACCAAAGTAACCCCAAAATAGACCCAAAACCAGCACCAAAGTAACCCCAAAATAGCCCCAAAACCAGCACCAAACGAACCCCAAAATAGACCCAAAACGCCCCAAAAGCAGCACCAAAGTAACCCCAAAATAGACCCAAAACACCCCAAAACCAGCACCAAAGTAACCCCAAAATAGCCCCAAAACCAGCACCAAACGAACCCCAAAATAGACCCAAAACACCCCAAAACCAGCCCCAAAATAACCCAAAATTAGGCCCCAAAACAGCTCTGAAATATCCGCCCAAAAACCGCCTTTGAAGCCCCCCCAAATCCCCCCAGGACCCCCCAAATCCTGCCCAAATTCCTGCTAAACCCCTCCAGGACCCCCTCAAGACCCCCCAAATCCCCTCAGGACCCCCCAAATCCCCCCCAAATCCCCCTCAGGATCCCCCAAATCCTGGCCAGGACCCCCTAAATCCTCCCCAAATCCCCTCAGGACCCCCCAAATCCTCCCCAGGACCCCCAAATCCCCTCAAAACCCCCTCAGGACCCCCAAATCCTCCGCAGGACCCCCAAAACCTCCCCAAATCCCTTCAGGACCCTTCAAACCCCCCCAAATCCCCTCAGGACCCCCCAGATCCCTCCCAAATCCCCTCAGGACCCCCCAAATCCCCTCAGGACCCCCCAAATTCCCCCAGGACCCCCCAAATTCCCCATAAATCCTCCCAAAATCTCCCTCAGACCCCCCCCAAATCCCCTCAGGACCCTTCAAACCCCCCAAATCCCCCCAAAATCCCCTCAGGACCCCCCCAAATCCCCTCAGGACCCCCCAAACCCCCCCCAAAATCTGCCCTAGGATCCCCCAAACCCCCCTAAATCCTCCTCAAATCCTCCCCAGGACCCCCCAGATCCTCCCTCAGGACCCCCCAAATCCTCCCCAGGACCCCTCCAAATCCCCCCCAAATCCCCCTGGGAGCCCCCCCTCACCAGCCGTGCCCACGTGACGCTGCCCGGGGGAGGGGGCTGCCCTGAACCCCCCAAATCCTCCCAGGACCCCCAAAATCCCCCCAAATCCCCCTCAGGATCCCCCAAATCCTCCCCAAATCCCCTCAAGACCCCCCAAATTCCCCATAAATCCTCCCAAAATCTCCCTCAGACCTCCCCAAATCCCCCCCAAATCTACCCCAAGGATCCCCTAAATCCTCCTCAAATCCTCCCCAGGACCCCCCAGATTCCTCCCAAATCCCCCCAGGATCCCCCAAACCCCCCCAAAATCCCCCCCAGGACCCCCCAAATCCCCTCAGGACCCCCCAAATCCTCCCCAAATCCCCCCCAAATCCTCCCCAAATCCCCTCAGGACCCCCCAAATCCTCCCCAGGACCCCTCCAAATCCCCCCCAAATCCCCCTGGGAGCCCCCTCCTCACCAGCTGTGCCCACGTGACGCTGCCCGGGGGGAGGGGGCTGCCCTGAACCCCCCAAATGCTCCCCAGGACCCCCCAAAATCCCCTCAGGACCCCCCAAATCCCCTCAGGACCCCCCAAATCCCCCCAAATCCCCCCAGGACCCCCCAAATCCCCCCCAAAATCCTCCCCAGGACCCCCCCAAATTCCCCTCAGGACCCCCCAAATCCCCTCAGGACCCCCCAAATCCCCTCAGGGCCCCCCCAAATCCCCTCAGGACCCCCCAAACCCCCCAAATCCCCCTCAGGATCCCCCAAATCCCCTCAGGACCCCCCAAAATCCCCCCAGGACCCCCCCAAACCCCCCTGGGAGCCCCCTCCTCACCAGCCGTGCCCACGTGACGCTGCCCGGGGGAGGGGGCTCCCCTGAACCCCCCAAATCCTCCCCAGGACCCCCCCAAATCCTCCCCAAATCCCCCCAGGACCCCCCAAATCCCCTCAGGACCCCCCCAAACCCCCCCAAATCCCCCTCAGGATCCCCCAAAATCCCCCCCAGGACCCCCCAAAATCCCCCCAGGACCCCCCAAATCCTCCCCAGGACCCCCCAAATTCCCCCAGGACCCCCCCAAGTTCCCCATAAATCCTCCGAAAATCTCCCTCAGACCCCCCAAATCCCCTCAGGACCCCCAAATCCCCCCAAAAATCCTCCCCAGGACCCCCCAAAATCCCCCTCAGGATCCCCCAAATCCCGGCCAGGACCCCCTAAATCCCCCCCAAAACCCCCCCGGACCCCCCAAATCCCCCTCAGGACCCCCCAAATCCCCCTGGGAGCCCCTCCTCACCAGCCGTGCCCACGTGACGCTGCCCGGGGGAGGGGGCTGCCCTGAACCCCCCAAATCCTCCCCAGGACCCCCCAAAATCCCCTCAGGACCCCCCAAATCCCCTCAGGACCCCCCAAAATCCCCTCAGGACCCCCCAAACCCCCCTGGGAGCCCCCTCCTCACCAGCCGTGCCCACGTGACGCTGCCCGGGGGGAGGGGGCTGCCCCGGGCCTCGCACAGCAGCTGCCCCTCCCCCCCCTCGTCCACCACCACCGGGTCGGGGGCGCTGACGATGCTGGGGGGCACTGGGGGGGGGAGGGGCGAAATGGGGGGGTCAGGAGGGGTTTGGGGGGGTCCTGAGGGGATTTGGGGGGTTCTGAGGGGATTTGGGGGGTCCTGAGGGGATTTGGGGGGTTCTGAGGGGATTTGGGGGGGTCCTGAGGGGATTTGGGGGGTTCTGAGGGGATTTGGGGGGTTCTGAGGGGATTTGGAGGGATTTGGGGGGGTCCTGAGGGGATTTGGGGGTCCTGAGGGATTTGGGGCACTTGGGGGGGCTCAAGGAGGGGATTTGGGGGTTCTGGAAGGATTTGGGGGTCCTGAGGGGATATGGGGGAAATTTCAGGGGTCCTGGGGGGGGTTTGGGGGGATTTGGGGGGGGGGGGTCTTGAGGGGATTTGGAGGGATTTGGGGAGAAATTTGGGGGGTCCTGAGGGGATTTGAGGGGGATTTGGGGGTCCTGAGGGGATTTGGGGGGTCCTGAGGGGATTTTGGGGGGGTCCTGGGGGGATTTTGAGGGGGATTTTGGGGGTCCTGAGGGGATTTGGGGGGATTTGGGGGGTCCTGAGGGGATTTGGGGGGTCCTGAGGAGATCTGGGGGGGATTTGGGGGGTCCTGAGGGATTTGGGGGTCCTGAGGGGATTTGGGGGCACTTGGGGGGGGTTCAAGGAGGGGATTTGTGGGGTCCTGAGGGGATTTTGGGGTCCTGAGGGGATTTGGGGGAAATTTCAGGGGTCCTGGGGGGGATTTGGGGGTATTTGGGAGGGGGTCTTGAGGGGATTTGTGGGGCTCCTGAGGGGATTTGGGGGGAATTTCGGGGGTCCTGAGGGGATTTGGGGGGGCCCTAAGGGGATTTTGGGGGTCCTGAGGGGATTTGGGGCACTTGAGGGGTCCTGAGGGGATTTGGGGGGTCCTGGGAAGGATTTGGGGGTCGTGAGGGGATTTGGGGGAAATTTCAGGGGTCCTGGGGGGGGATTTGGGGGCACTTGGGGGGGCTCAAGGAGGGGATTTGGGGGGTCCTGGGAAGGATTTGGGGGGTCCTGAGGGGATTTGGGGGAAATTTCGGGGGGTCCTGAGGGGATCTGGGGGATTTGGGGGGGTCCTGGGAAGGATTTGGGGGGAATTTCGGGGGTCCCGATAGGTTTGGGGGGCACTGGGGGGTCGGGGGGAGAAATGGGGGGGCCAGGGGGGGTGTTGGGGAGGGGGGGGTCCTGGGGGGGATTTGGGGGGTCCTGGGTGAATTTGGGGGTGATTTTGGGGTATTTTAGGAGCGATTTTGGGATTGTTTTTGGGGTGAATTTAAAGCTGATTTTGGGGTGATTTTTTGGGTTCATTCCGGGTGAATTTCGGGGTAATTTTGGGTTCGTTCCAGGTGAATTTTGGGTTCATTTTTAGGTAATTTCAGGTCCATCCACGTGAATTTTCCGTTCATTCCGGGGTGATTTTGGGATTGTTGTTGGGGTGAATTTGGAGTTGATTTCGGGGTGATTTTTTGGGTTCATTCCGGGTGAATTTCGGGGTAATTTTGGGTTCGTTCCCGGTGAATTTTGGATTAATTTTTAGGTAATTTTAGGTTCATCCACGTGAATTTTCCGTTCATTCCGGGGTAATTTTGGGATTGTTTTTGGGGTGAATTTGGAGTTGATTTTTGGGGTGATTTTTTGGGTTCATTCCGGGTGAATTTCGGGATAATTTTGGGTTCGTTCCAGGTGAATTTTGGGTTCATTTTTAGGTAATTTCAGGTCCATCCACGTGAATTTTCTGTTCATTCCGGGGTGATTTTGGGGTTCATTCCGGGTGAATTTGGAAGGGGATTTTGAAGCCAATTTTGGGGTGAATTCGGGGTTGTTTTCGGGGCCTCCCGTACCCTGCACCAGCAGCGTGACGTCAGCGCCGGCCCCGCCCTCGGCGTTGACGCACCACACCCGGTAGGCGGCGCTGTCGCCGCGCGTGACGTTGGCGATGACGAGAGCGCCCCCCGGCGACAGCCGGAAGCGCGGGGAGCCCTCTGGGGGCGGGGCCAACAAAGGGGGGCGGGGTTAGAGAGGCCACGCCCACTG
This sequence comes from Zonotrichia leucophrys gambelii, assembly GCF_028769735.1. Lineage (NCBI taxonomy): Eukaryota > Metazoa > Chordata > Aves > Passeriformes > Passerellidae > Zonotrichia > Zonotrichia leucophrys. The sequence continues at coordinate 20,357 of NW_026992558.1, forward strand.
GGAGACACTGAGGTGCTCCTAGTGAGCCCTCAGGGGGCGGGGTTTTGGGAGAGGCCACGCCCACTGGGAGACACTGAGGTGCTCCTAGTAACCCCTCAGGGGGTGGGGCTAATAAAATGGGCGGGGTTAGAGAGAGGCCACGCCCACTGGGAGACACTGAGGTGCTCCTAGTAACCCCTCAGGGGGCGGGGTTAAAAAGGGGCGGGGTTAGAGAGAGGCCACGCCCACTGGGAGACACTGAGGTGCTCCTAGTAACCCCTCAGGGGGCGGGGTTAATAAAAGGGGCGCGGTTAGAGAGAGGCCACGCCCACTGGGAGACACTGAGGTGCTCTTGTAACCCCTCGGGGGCGGGGTTATTAAAAGGGCGGGGTTTTCAGAGAGGCCACACCCACTGGGAGACACTGAGGCGCTCCTAGTAACCTCTCAGGGGGCGGGGTTAATAAAAGGGGCGGGGTTAGAGAGACCACGCCCATTGGGAGACACTGAGGTGGTCCTAGTAACCCCTCAGGGGGCGGGGTTAATAAAAGGGGCGGGGTTTTGGGAGAGGCCACGCCCACTGGGAGACACTGAGGTGCTCCTAGTAACCCCTCAGGGGGCGGAGTTAATAAAAGGGGCGGGGTTTTGGGAGAGGCCACGCCCACTGGGAGACACTGAGGTGCTCCTAGTAACCCCTCAGGGGGCGGGGTTAATAAAAGGGGCGGGGTTAGGGGAGGCCACGCCCACCCCGAGAGACATTGGAGCGTTCCCAGTGCTCCCAGTGCTCCCAGTAACCCCTCAGGGCCCTCCCAGTCCCCTCCCAGTATATCCCAGTATATCCCAGTATAAACCAGTACAAACCAGTCTATCCCAGTACCGGGGTTTATGCCCCTCCCAGTATAAACCAGTATATCCCAGCATATCCCAGTATATCCCAGTATAAACCAGTACAAACCAGCATACCGGGGTTGATGCCCCTCCCAGTCTCTCCCAGTATAAACCAGTATATCCCAGTATAAACCAGTCCATCCCAGTACCGGGGTTGATGCCCCTCCCAGTCTCTCCCAGTCTCTCCCAGTATAAACCAGTATATCCCAGTATACCGGGGTTGATGCCCCTCCCAGTCCATCCCAGTCTCTCCCAGTACAAACCAGTATAAACCAGTATATCCCAGTATACCTGGGTTGATGCCCCTCCCAGTCCATCCCAGTATATCCCAGTATATCCCAGTATACCTGGGTTGATGCCCCTCCCAGTCTCTCCCAGTCCATCCCAGTATATCCCAGTATATCCCAGTATACCTGGGTTGATGCCGCGCCCCGCGGTGCTCCAGGCGCAGCCCTCGGGAGGGGGATGGGCTCGCACCGACAGCCCCAGCACGGCCTCGGAACCTTCCGGAACCACCACGGGGGAGGGGCCCGCGCTCACCACGGGGGCGTCTGAACCGGCACAGACCAGTACAGACCAGTATAAACCAGTACAGACCAGTATAAACCAGTACACACCAGTACAGACCAGTACAGACCAGTACAGACCAGTACAGACCAGTACAGACCAGTACAAACCAGTACACACCAGTACAGACCAGTACAGACCAGTTTGGCACTGGTTCAATCCCAGTTCCGTCCCAGCAACTCCCAGGGCTTTCTAAAGGCACTCCCAGTATAAACCAGTATAAACCAGTAACCCTTTATCACCCTCCCAGTCCCTCCCAGTATAAACCAGTAACCCTTTATAACCCTCCCAGTCCATCCCAGTACATCCCAGTATAAACCAGTAACCCTTTATAACCCTCCCAGTCCATCCCAGTACATCCCAGTATAAACCAGTAACCCTTTATCACCCTCCCAGTCCCTCCCAGTATAAACCAGTAACCCTTTATAACCCTCCCAGTCCATCCCAGTAACCCTTTATAACCCTCCCAGTCCCTCCCAGTATAAACCAGTAACCCTTTATCACCCTCCCAGTCCCTCCCAGTCCATCCCAGTACAAACCAGTAACCCATTATAACCCTCCCAGTCCATCCCAGTACATCCCAGTATAAACCAGTAACCCTTTATAACCCTCCCAGTTCCCTCCCAGCATAAACCAGTAACCCCTTATAACCTTCCCAGTACATCCCAGTATAAACCAGTAACCCTTTATAACCCTCCCAGTTCCCTCCCAGTATAAACCAATAACCCTTTATCACCCTCCCAGTACATCCCAGTATAAACCAGTAACCCTTTATAACCCTCCCAGTCCATCCCAGTCCATCCCAGTATAAACCAGTAACCCTTTATAACCCTCCCAGTCCCTCCCAGTATAAACCAGTAACCCTTTATCACCCTCCCAGTCCATCCCAGTACAAACCAGTAACCCTTTATAACCCTCCCAGTCCCTCCCAGTACATCCCAGTATAAACCAGTAACCCTTTATAACCCTCCCAGTCCATCCCAGTATATCCCAGTAACCCTTTATAACCCTCCCAGTCCCTCCCAGTACAAACCAGTAACCCTTTATAACCCTCCCAGTCCCTCCCAGTACATCCCAGTATAAACCAGCAACCCTTTATAACCCTCCAGTCCATCCCAGTACATCCCACTAACCCTTTATAACCCTCCCAGTACACCCCAGTATAAACCAGTAACCCTTTATAACCCTCCCAGTCCCTCCCAGTACATCCCAGTATAAACCAGTAACCCTTTATAACCCTCCCAGTACATCCCAGTATAAACCAGTAACCCTTTATCACCCTCCCAGTCCATCCCAGTATATCCCAGTATAAACCAGTTGCCCCCAGTTCCCTCCCCGTCCCCTCCCGGTCCCTCCCGGGCTCTCACGGCGCATGCGCAGGACGTGGGCGGAGCTTACGGCCACGCCCAGCCGCGCGCTCCAGGCCCGGCACGTGATTGGCTGATCGTGGAGCTCGAGCGCCCCCTGCAGGAGCAGCCGTGACCCCGCCGTGACCCCGCCGTGGGGGGCGGGGCTGGGGGGGAGGGGCAGCCCCGGGTCCCTGCGGGGAACTGGGAGTTACTGGTTTATACTGGGATATACTGGGAGGGGTTAAACGGGGGAACTGGGGTTACTGGTTTATACTGGGATGGACTGGGAGGGGTTAAATGGGGGAACTGGGGTTACTGGTTTATACTGGGATGGACTGGGAGGGATTAAACAGGGGAACTGGGGTTACTGGTATATACTGGTTTATACTGGCAGGGGTTAAACGGGGAACTGGGGTTACTGGTTTATACTGGGATATACTGGGAGGGACTGGGCAGGGATTGGGGGGGACTGGGAGTTACTGGGATATACTGGTTTATACTGGGAGGGGTTAAACAGGGGAACTGGGGTTACTGGTTTATACTGGGATATACTGGGAGGGGTTAAACAGGGGAACTGGGGTTACTGGTTTATACTGGGAGGGATAAAATAGGGGAACTGGGGTTACTGGTTTATACTGGGATATACTGGGAGGGGTTAAATAGGGGAACTGGGGTTACTGGTTTATACTGGGATATACTGGGAGGGGTTAAATAGGGGAACTGGGGTTACTGGTTTATACTGGGATATACTGGGAGGGACTGGGAAGGGTTAAATAGGGGAACTGGGGTTACTGGTTTATACTGGTTTATACTGGGATGGATAGGGAGGGGTTAAATAGGAGAACTGGGGTTACTGGGAGGTCACTACTCTATACTGGTTTATACTGGTTTCTACTGGTGCTCACGGGGCGTGGCCGGGCCGGATCCAGGTGAGCTCCGGGGCCGGGTGGGCGGGGCCAGCGCGGCACGTGACCGTGAGGGCGTGGCCTGGGCGGGGCTCCCGCGGGGACACCGAGATGGAAACGGACTGGGCTGGAACTGGGACAAACTGGGTTATACTGGGACAGATTGGGTTATACTGGGAGAGACTGGGACAGACTGGGTTATACTGGGACAGACTGGGTTATACTGGGAGAGACTGGGACAGACTGGGTTATACTGGGATGGACTGGGATGGACTGGGAGGGATCCAAACCAGTGCCTCCCAGTCCAAACCAGTAACTCCCAGTCTGTCCCAGTTCCTCCCAATCCCCCCAGTCCCCTCCCAGTATAAACCAGTCTCTCCCAGTATGACCCAGTTCATGCTCAGTCTCTCTAAGTTCCCTCCCAGTCCCCTCCCAGTCCACCCAACTCCCTCCCAGTATAACCCAGTATAAACCAGTTCCCTCCTAGTCCCCTCCCAGTCCATCCCAATTCCTTCCCAGTCCCCCCCATTCCCCTCCCAGTATAACCCAGTTCCTCCCAGTCGCTACCAGTATATCCCAGTCCCCTCCCAGTGTCCTCCCAGTATACACCAGTAAAACCCAATCCCCTCCCAGTCCCTCCCAGTCCCCCCCAATCCCCTCCCAGTCCCTCCCAGTATAACCCAGTCTCTCCCAGTTCCCTCCCAGTCCATCCCAGTCCCTCCCAGTATATCCCAGTCCCTCCCAGTCCATCCCAATGCCCTCCCAGTCCCTCCCAGTATAACCCAATCCCCTCCCAGTATACACCAGTATAACCCAATCCCCTCCCAGTCCCCTCCCAGTCCCTCCCAGTATAACCCAATCCCCTCCCAGTCCCCTCCCAGTCCCTCCCAGTCTCTCCCAGTCACTCCCAGTATAACCCAATCCCCTCCCAGTCCCTCTCAGTCCCCTCCCAGTCCCTCCTAGTATAAGCCAGTCTCTCCCAGTTCCCTCCCAGTCCATCCCAGTCCCTCCCAGTCGCTACCAGTATATCCCAGTCCCTGCCAGTCCATCCCAATGCCCTCCCAGTCCCTCCCAGTATAACCCAATCCCCTCCCAGTCCCCTCCCAGTCCCTCCCAGTATAATCCATTCCCCTCCCAGTCCCTCCCAGTCCCTCCCAGTATAATCCATTCCCCTCCCAGTCCCTCCCAGTCTCTCCCAGTATCCCCGGTCTCTCACAGAGGACGCGCATGCGCACGGGGGCGCTGCGGGTGGGCGGCGCCCCCTGGCGGACGGGCGCGGCCTCGCACCGGAAGTTGGCGCCGTTGTCGCTGGGCGCGAGGGTCACGTGCAGCGCGCGGGAGGTCACGTGGCCGGAGCGGCTTTGGGGCGGGGCTTCCGAGAGGGGGCGGCCGTCCTGAGGGAGGGGGCGGGGCTTAGGCTGGGAGGGACTGGGATAAACTGGGATATACTGGGAGGGGATTGGGATGGACTGGGAAGGGATTGGGTTATACTGGGAGGGGACTGGGAATGGAGTGGGTTATACTGGGAGGGACTGGGATAAACTGGGAGGGAGTGCTATGTGATGGACCAGTTTATACTGGTTTATACTGGGAGGGAGTGGGAGGGACTGGGAGTGATTGGGAGGGGATTGGGAGGGACTGGGAGGGGATTTTGTTATACTGGTTTATACTGGGAGGGGATTGCGAGGAACTCGCTCATACTGGGAGGGACTGGGAAGGGATTGGGGGGAACTGGGAGGGACTGGGTTATACTGGGAGGGACTGGGAGGGGATTGTGTTATACTGGTTTATACTGGGAGGGGATTGGATTATACTGGGAGGGACTGGGACGGGATTGGGAAGGACTGGGAAGTACTGGTTTGGACTGGGAGGAACTGGGAGTGACTGGGAGGGGACTGCGATAAACTGGGAGGGACTGGGATGGACTGGGAGGAACTGGGTTATACTGGGATAAACTGGGAGGGGATTTGGGGAATTTTTTTGGGGGGGAATTTTTGAGAATATTTTGGATTTCTAGGGTTTTTTTCGGGGAGATTTTTAAAATTTTTTTGGAATTTTTTGGGGATATTTTGTGAATATTTTTGGGATATTTGGGGAAAATTTTGGGAATACTTTGAGGAACTTTTGGGAATATTTTGGGATATTTTAGGAATCTTTTAGGAAATTTCTGGGGTATTTTTGGGGTATTTTTGAGGAGATTTTGGGGGAAATTTTATGAATTTTTCTGGATATTTCGAGAAGACTTTGGGAATACTTTGACGAATTTTGGGGACATCTTTGGGGTATTTTTGGGGTATTTTTGGGGTTATTTTGGGGCAGTTCTCACCTTGGTCCAGGTGAGTTTGGGGGCCGGGTGCCCCCCCCGCGCGTGGCACAGCAGCCGCAGCCCCTCCCCCACCCGGAAGGTGGTGTTGGGGGGCGGGGCCTCGACCCAGAGATCCTGGGGCGGGTCTGGGGGCGGGGCCAGACAGGGACATGCCCACTTTAGAGGGACACGCCCCTTCTCAAAGGGACACGCCTCTTCTTAAAGGGACATGCCCCTTTTTAAAGAGACACTTCCCCAGTCCCTCCCAGTTCATCCCAGTTTGTCCCAGTCCCTCCCAGTATAACCCAGTTCCATCCCAGTCCATCCCAATCCCCTCCCAGACCATTCCAGTCCCCTCCCAGTATAAACCAGTAAGCTTCCAGTCCCTCCCAATTTGTCCCAATCCCTCCCAGTATAACTCAGTCCCTCCCAGTATAACCCAGTTCCATCCCAGTCCCCTCCCAGTCCCTCCCAGTATATCCCAGCCCCATTCCCAGTATATCCCAGTATAACCAGTATGTCTCACGGCTAATGCTGACTGTCACGCTCACGCTCCGGGTCCCCACCCCGGGGGTCCATTCCCAGTATAACCAGTATAACCCATCCCCAGTATAACCAGTATAACCAGTATAACCCATCCTCAGTATAACCAGTATAACCCATCCCCAGTATATCCCGGTATAACCACCATATCCCAGTATATCCCAGTATAACCACTATAACCCATTCCCAGTATAACCAGTATAACCCATTCCCAGTCCCTCCCAGTATGACCAGTATATCCCAGTATATCCCAGTGTCACTCACGGCTCACGCTGACCGTCACGCTCACACTCTTGGTCCCCACCCTGGGGTCCATTCCCAGTATAACCAGTATAACCCATTCCCACTCCCTCCCAGTATAACCAGTATATCCCAGTACTCCCAGTATCACTCACGGCTCACGCTGACCGTCACGCTCACACTCTTGGTCCCCACCCAGGGGTCCATTCCCAGTATAACCAGTATAACCAGTATAACCCATTCCAGTCCCTCCCAGTATAACCAGTAAAACCCATTCCCACTATAACCCATTCCCAGTCCCTCCCAGTATGACCAGTATATCCCAGTACTCCCAGTATCACTCACGGCTCACGCTGACCGTCACGCTCACACTCTTGGTCCCCACCCCGGGGGTCCATTCCCAGTATAACCAGTATAACCAGTATAACCCATTCCCACTATAACCCATTCCCAGTCCCTCCCAGTATAACCAGTATAAGCAGCATATCCCAGTATAACCCATTCCCAGTATATCCCAATATAACCAGTATAACCCATTCCCAATATAACCAGTATAACCAGTAAACCCATCCCCAGTATAACCAGTATAACCAGTATAACCAGTATAACCCATCCCCAGTATATCCCAGTATAACCAGCATATCCCAGTATATCCCAGTATAACCACTATAACCCATTCCCAGTATAACCAGTATAATCCATTCCCAGTATATCCCAGTATAACCAGTATATCCCAGTACTACCAGTATCACTCACGGCTCACGCTGACCGTCACGCTCACACTCTTGGTCCCCACCCCGGGGGTCCATTCCCAGTATAACCAGTATAACCAGTATAACCCATTCCCAGTATAACCAGTATAACCCATTCCCAGTCCCTCCCAGTATGACCAGTATATCCCAGTACTCCCAGTATCACTCACGGCTCACGCTGACCGTCACTGTCACATTCTTGGTCCCCACCCCGGGGTCCATTCCCAGTATAACCAGTATAACCAGTATAACCCATCCCCAGTATAACCAGTATAACCAGTATAACCCATCCCCAGTATAAGCAGTATAACCAGTATAACCCATTCCCAGTCCCTCCCAGTATATCCCAGTATATCCCAGTATATCCCAGTGTCACTCACGGCTCACGCTGACCGTCACGCTCACACTCTTGGTCCCCACCCTGGGGGTCCATTCCCAGTATAACCAGTATAACCAGTAAAACCCATTCCCACTATAACCCATTCCCAGTCCCTCCCAGTATATCCCAGTATATCCCAGTACTCCCAGTATCACTCACGGCTCACGCTGACCGTCACGCTCACACTCTTGGTCCCCACCCCGGGGGTCTCGGCCTCGCACACCAGGGCGGCCCCGTGGTCCTGGCCCCGCCCCCGCAGCGTCACGTTGGAATAGGCCCCGCCCCCCTGAGCGAGAGATCACTGGGGGTCACTCAGGGTCACTCCCAGTTTGTCCCAGTTCCTCCCAGTATAACCCAGTCCCTCCCAATCTTCTCCCAGTCCCTCCCAGTATAAACCAGTAACCCCAGATCATGTTTTAGCCCCCATCCCAATCCCTCCCTGTTCGATCCCAGTTCCCTCCCAGTCCCCTCCCAGTACAAACCAGTAACCCCAAACTCCCTCCCAGTTCCCTCCCAGTCCCTCCCAATCCCCTCCCAGTATATCCCAGTATATCCCAGCATAACCCAGTCCCCCCAGTACATCCCAGTCCCCTCCCAGTTTGATCCCAGTTCCTCCCAGTCCCTCCCAGTATATCCCAGTATGTCCCAGTCCCTCACCGGTGTGTGTCCCTCGCTGTGGGCACTCAGCCGGCTCCCCCCAGTATATCCCAGTATATCCCAGTATATCCCAATCCCCTCCCAGTCCCTCCCAGTATATCCCAGTATAAACCAGTATTTTGCAATATAACCCAGTTTATCCCAATCCCCTCCCAGTCCCTCCCAGTATATCCCAGTATGTCCCAGTATAAACCAGTATATCCCAATCCCCTCCCAGTCCCTCCCAGTACATCCCAGTATAAACCAGTATATCCCAATCCCTCCTAGTCCCTCCCAATCCCCTCCCACTCCCTCCCAGTATATCCCAGTATAAACCAGTATATCCCAATCCCCTCCTAGTCCCTCCCAATCCCCTCCCACTCCCTCCCAGTATATCCCAGTATAAACCAGTATATCCCAATCCCCTCCCCGTCCCTCCCAATCCCCTCCCAGTATATCCCAGTATAAACCAGTATAACCCAGTCCCTCACCGGTGTGTGTCCCTTGCTGTGGGCGCTCAGCCGCGCCCCCCCCCAGTATATCCCAATCCCCTCCCTGTCCCTCCCAGTATATCCCAGTATAAACCAGTATATCTCTCACCGGTGTCTGTCCCTCGCTGCTGGGGCTCAGCCGCGCCCCCCCCAGCCACCAGCGCAGCCGTACTGGGGGGTTACTGGGAGCACTGGTGCAGCTCAGCTCCGCCTCCCCCCCCTCGGGCACCGCCCCCGAGCCCAGCACCGCCAGCTCCGAGGGGCCGTCTGCCAGGACGGACCAGTACAAACCAGTAAGGACCAGTATAAACTACTATAAATCACTACGGACCAGTATGGACCAGTATACGTTATTACAAATCAGTATGGACCAGTAGAAACCATTATAAACCAGTATGGACCAGTATGGGTTATGATGGGCTGACCAGTATAAACCAGTATGGACCAGTACAGCCCAGTATAAACCATTATAGACCAGTAAAAATTATTATAAACCAGTATGGACCAGTATAAACCAATATAAAGCAGTATGGACCAGTATGGGTCATGATGGGCTGACCAGTATAAACCAGTATGGACCAGTACTGACCAGTATAAACCAGTAGAAATGATTATAGACCAGTATAAATTATTTTAAACTGGTACGGACCAGTATAAACCAGCATAAATCAGTATAAAGCTGTATGGACCAGTATGGTTTATGATGGTCTGACCAGTATGGACCAGTATGGACCAGTATAAACCAGTATGGACCAGTATGGACTGGTGTGGATTATTGTGGGTCAGTATGGTCTGATCAGTATGGACCAGTAAGGACCAATATAAACCAGTATAAACCAGTATATAATAATATAAACCAATACAAACTGGTATAAACCAGTATAAACCAGTACAGACCAGTACGGACTGGTATGGACTGGTATAAATCAGTATAAACCAGTATGGACCAGTATGGACCAGTATAAACCAGTATGGACTGGTGTGGATTATTATGGGTCAGTATGATCTGACCAGTATAAACCAGTATGGACCAGTATGGGTTATTATGGCTCAGAATGGTCTGACCAGTATAAACCAGTATAAACCAGTATGGACCAGTATAAACCAGTACAGACCAGTACGGACCAGTATGGGTGGGTATAAACCAGTATGGACCAATATGGGTTATTATGGGTCAATGTGGTCTGACCAGTACAAACCAGTACAAACCAGTATGGACCAGTATAAACCAAACCAGTCCCTCCCAGTCCCTCCCAGTATATCCCAGTCCCTCCCAGTTCCCTCCCAGTTTATCCCAGTTCCCTCCCAGTTCCTCACACGCCACTCGCAGCGTGACGCTGGCGCTGGCCCCGCCCCCCGGCAGTGACGTCACGGCGCGGCACCGCAAGACGGCGCCATCGTCCTCGGGGGCGGGGCGGAACACGAGCCGCGACGTGGCCACGCCCCCTTCGTCCTCTGACCACGCCCCCGCCAGGGGCAGCCCATCCTGAAGGGGCGGGGTTCAGAGAAAGGGGCGGGGCCAGAGAAAGGGGTGGGGTTAAAGAGAGGCCACACCCACAAAAGCCTTTCAGTATCTCCCAGTTTGATCCCAGTGCCCTCCCAGTAACTCCCAGTTTGATCCCAGTAACTCCCAGTATGATCCCAGTGCCTCCCAGTTTGATCCCAGTGATTCCCAGTAACTCCCAGTTTGATCCCAGTAACTCCCAGTATGATCCCAGTGCCTCCCAGTTTGATCCCAGTGATTCCCAGTAACTCCCAGCAACTCCCAGTTTGATCCCAGTGCCTCCCAGTATGGTCCCAGTAACTCCCAGTAACCTCCAGGTGCCTCCCAGTTTGATTCCAGTGACTCCCAGTAACTCCCAGTGCTTCCCAGTTTGATACTGGTGACTCCCAGTCCCTCCCAGTTTGATCCCAGTCCCCTCCCAGTTCCCTCCAATCCCCTCCCAGTCCCTCCCAGTATTCCCCAGTATATCCCAGTTCCCTCCCAGCCCCTCCAGTTCCCCCCCAGTCCATCCCAGTCTCTCCCAGTTCCCCCCAATCCGCTCCCAGTCCCTCCCAGTATGATCCCAGTTCCCCCCCAGTCCCTCCCAGTATAAACCAGTATATCCCAATCCCCTCCCAGTATATCCCAGTCCCCCCCAGTATATCCCAGTCCCTCCCAGTCCATCCCAGTATATCCCAGTATGATCCCAGTCCCTCCCAGTATATCCCAGTATGATCCCAGTCCCTCCCAGTCCATCCCAGTATATCCCAGTATGATCCCAGTCCCTCCCAGTCCATCCCAGTATATCCCAGTATATCCCAGTATATCCCAGTCCCCTCCCAGTCCATCCCAGTATATCCCAGTTCCCCCCAGTCCCCTCCCAGTATATCCCAGTCTATCCCAGTACCTTGTCCCAGTGCAGGCTGGGCGGGGGCCGCCCCCCGCGGCTCTCACAGCGCAGGCGCAGCTCCTCCCCCGCGCGCGCCAGCGGCGGGAGCCCCGCGATACTGGGAGCACTGGGCGGGACTGGGAGGGGGGCGGGGTAAACTGGGTTATACTGGGAGGGACTGGGATCAAACTGGGAGGGGGGTGGGGTAAACTGGGTTATACTGGGAGGGACTGGGATCAAACTGGGAGGGGATTGGGGCAAACTGGGTTATACTGGGAGGGACTGGGAGGGGGGTGGGGTAAACTGGGTTATACTGGGAGGGACTGGGATCAAACTGGGAGCACTGGGAGGCACTGGGAGGGGGTTGGGGTAAACTGGGTTATACTGGGAGGGACTGGGATCAAACTGGGAGGGGATTGGGGCAAACTGGGTTATACTGGGAGGGACTGGGAGGGGGGTGGGGTAAACTGGGTTATACTGGGAGGCACTGGGAGGGGATTGGGGCAAACTGGGTTATACTGGGAGGGACTGGGAGCGGTTAAACAGGGGGATTCGGGGTTACTGGTTTATACTGGGAAAGACTGGGAGGGAACTGGGAGCACTGGGAGGCACTGGGAGCAGTTAAATGGGGGATTTGGGGTTACTGGGTTATACTGGTTTATACTGGGAGGGGATTGGGATCAAACTGGGGGGGACTGGGAGGGGTTAAACAGGAGGTTTGGGGTGACTGGTTTATACTGGGAGAGGACTGGGAGGGGTTAAACAGGGGTTTGGGGTTACTGGTTTATACTGGTTTATACTGGGAGGGGATTGGGTTGTACTGGTTTATACTGGGAGGGACTGGGAGGGGTTAAACAGGGGGGTTTGGCGTTACTGGTTTATACTGGGAGCACTGGGAGGGGACTGGGGTAAACTGGGTTATACTGGGAGGGGATTGGGTGGCACTGGTTTATACTGGGAGGGACTGGGAGATACTGGGATGGACTGGGAGAGGACTGGTTTATACTGGGAGAGGACTGGGAGGGAATTGGGATCAAACTGGGAGGGACTGGGATGTTACTGGTTTGTACTGGTTTATACTGGGAGGGACTGGAGCAGCTTTGGGGAAATTTGGGGGAGATTTTGGGTTAATTTATGATAATTTATGATAATTTATGATAATTTTGGTGGATATTATGGGATGTCCATCACTCACCAGCAATGTCCAGCCTCAGTGTGGGTTATTTTGGGATAATTTATGATAATTTATGATAATTTTGGTGGCTATTATGGGATGTCTGTGCTCACCAGCAATGTCCAGCCTCAGTGTGGGTTATTTTGGGATAATTTATGATAATTTATGATAATTTTGGATAATTTTGGTGGATATTATGGGATGTCCAGCAATGTCCAGCCTCAGTGTGGGTTATTTTGGGATAATTTATGATAATTTATGATAATTTGGGTGGATATTATGGGATGTCCATCACTCACCAGCAATGTCCAGCCTTGGTTTGGGTTAATTTAGGATAATTTATGATAATTTATGATAATTTGGGTGGATATTATGGGATGTCCATCACTCACCAGCAATGTCCAGCCTCAGTGTGGGTTATTTTGGGATAATTTATGATAATTTTGGGATAATTTTGGTGGATATTATGGGATGTCCATCACTCACCAGCAATGTCCAGCCTCAGTGTGGGTTAATTTGGGATAATTTATGATAATTTGGGTGGATATTATGGGATGTCCATCACTCACCAGCAATGTCCAGCCTTGGTTTGGGTTAATTTAGGATAATTTATGATAATTTTGGTGGATATTATGGGATGTCCATCACTCACCAGCAATGTCCAGCCTCAGTGTGGGTTATTTTGGGATAATTTATGATAATTTATGATAATTTGGGTGGATATTATGGGATGTCCGTCACTCACCAGCAATGTCCAGCCTCAGTGTGGGTTATTTTGGGATAATTTAGGTTAATTTATGTTAATTTAGGATAATTTGGGTGGATATTATGGGATGTCCATCACTCACCAGCAATGTCCAGCCTCGGTTTGGGTTAATTTAGGATAATTTATGATAATTTATGATAATTTTGGTGGCTATTATGGGATGTCCATCACTCACCAGCAATGTCCAGCCTCAGTGTGGGTTATTTTGGGATAATTTATGATAATTTGGGTGGATATTATGGGATGTCCATCGCTCACCAGCAATGTCCAGCCTCAGTGTGGGTTATTTTGGGATAATTTATGATAATTTGGGTGGATATTATGGGATGTCCATCACTCACCAGCAATGTCCAGCCTCAGTGTGGGTTATTTTGGGATAATTTATGATAATTTGGGTGGATATTATGGGATGTCCATCACTCACCAGCAATGTCCAGCCTCAGTGTGGGTTATTTTGGGATAATTTATGATAATTTATGATAATTTGGGTGGATATTATGGGATGTCCGTCACTCACCAGCAATGTCCAGCCTCAGTTTGGGTTAATTTAGGATAATTTATGATAATTGAGGATAATTTATGATAATTTATGATAATTTGGGTGGATATTATGGGATGTCCATCACTCACCAGCAATGTCCAGCCTCAGTTTGGGTTAATTTAGGATAATTTATGATAATTTATGATAATTTGGGTGGATATTATGGGATGTCCGTCACTCACCAGCAATGTCCAGCCTCATGGCCGCCGTGTCCGGAGCCGGCCCGGCCGCGTTCGAGGCCGAGCAGAGCAGGAGGAGCCCCTGGAGAGCCGGGACGGGAACCAGCCTGGGGATAATAATGGGGATAGACTGGTTTGGACTGGTTTGGACTGGTTTGGACTGGTTTGGACTGGTTTGGACTGGGTTGGACTGGTTTGGAGTGGTTTGGACTGGTTTGGACTGGTTTGGACTGGTTTGGACTGGGTTGGACTGGGTTGGACTGGGTTGGACTGGGATGGACTGGTTTGGACTGGGTTGGACTGGTTTGGACTGGGATGGACTGGGTTATACTGGGAGGGGAAATGGGGATACTGGTTTGTACTGGGATGGACTGGGAGGGAACTGGGAGGGGATTGGGGGGACTGGGATGGACTGGGATATACTGGGGATAATGGGATATACTGGTCTATACTGGTTTATACTGGTCCCTACTGGTCTATACTGGTTTATACTGGTCCGTACTGGTCTATACTGGTTTATACTGGTTTATCCTGGTCCATACTGGTCTATACTGGTTCATACTGGTCCATACTGATCCACACTGGTCCATACTGGTCCATACTGGTCTATACTGGTTTATACTGGTCAGTTCTGGTCTATACTGGTTTATACTGGTCTATACTGGTCCATACTGGTTTATACTGGTCCATACTGGTTTATACTGGTCCATACTGGTTTATACTGGTTTATACTGGTCTATACTGGTTTATACTGGTCTATACTGGTTTATACTGGTCCATACTGGTTTATACTGGTTTATACTGGTTTATACTGGTCCATACTGGTCTATACTGGTTTATACTGGTCTGTACTGGTCCATACTGGTTTATACTGGTCCATACTGGTTTATACTGGTCCATACTGGTCTATACTGGTCCATACTGGTTTATACTGGTCCATACTTGTCTATACTGGTTTAGACTGGTTTAGACTGGTTTATACTGGTCCATACTGGTCCATACTGGTTTATACTGGCTTATACTGGTCCATACTGGTCCATAGTGGTTTATACTGGTCCGTACTTGTCTATACTGGTTTAGACTTGTTTATACTGGTTTATACTGGTCTATACTGGTCCATACTGGTTTATACTGGTCCATACTTGTCTATACTGGTCCATGCTGGTTTATACTGGTCCGTACTGGTTTATACTGGTTTATACTGGTCTATACTGGTCTATACTGGTCCATACTGGTTTGTACTGGTTTATACTGGTCCGTACCTGGCCGTGGCCTCGCCCGAGCTCAGTTTCGGGTGGGATCCCTCGAACACTCGCTGGGAGACGTCGGCCAGGGGCTCCTCCCCTGCGCCAAAATCCCCCCAAAATCAGCAAAAATCAGCCAAAATCACCCCAAAATCAGCACAAAAATCACCCCAAAAATCAAAGGCTCCAATTACCCCGAAAATGCCCCAAATTGTCTTCTGAAGTTTGCCAGAAATCAGCACAAAATCACCCAAAAATCACCCAAAAAATCAGCTCCAATACCCCGAAAATGCCCAAAATTGCCCCAAATTTCTGAAAATTTGCTCAAACGATCACCCCAAAAATCACCGCAAAAATCAACTCCAAATACCCCGAAATTGCCCCAAATTTCTTGAAATTTGCCTGAAAACAGCACAAAAGTCACCCCAAAAATCACCGCAAAAATCAACTCCAAATACCCCGAAAATGCCCCAAAATTCTTGAAATTTGCCCCAAAATCAGCCAAAATCACCCAAAAAATCAGTCCAAATTACTGCCCGAAAATGCCCAAAATTCCCCAAATCTCTTGCAAATTTGCCCAAACAGCCAAAATCGCCAAATGCTCCAAATCCCACAGCCGCCAAAATGCCCCAAATGTCTGAAATGCCCGAAACAGCACAAAAATCACCCCAAAAATCACCCCAAAAATCAGCTCCAAATACCCCAAAAATGCCCCAAATTTCTTGAAATTTGCCCAAAATCAGCACAAAAATCACCCCAAAAATCACCCAAAAAATCAGCTCCAAACACCCCGAAAATGCCCCAAAATTGCCCCAAATTTCTTGAAATTTGCCCAAAATCAGCACAAAAATCACCCAAAAAATCAGCTCCAAACACCCCGAAAATGCCCCAAAATTGCCCCAAATTTCTGAAAATTTGCTCAAAATCAGCACAAAAGTCACCCCAAAAATCACCCCAAAAATCAGCTCCAAACACCCCGAAAATGCCCCAAAATTGCCCCAAATTTCTTGAAATTTGCCCAAAATCACCCCAAAAATCACCCAAAAAATCAGCTCCAAACACCCCGAAAATGCTCCAAAATTGCCCCAAATTTCTTGAAATGTGCCCAAAATCAGCCCCAAAATCAGCCCCAAAATCACCCAAAATTGCCTCCAAAATTGTCCCAAATTGCCCCAAAATGGCCCAAATAAACTCAAAATCTCCCAAATCGTCCCAAAATTGCCCAAATTTACCCAAAATGGCCCCAAAATCGCCGGAATTTGCCCCAAATCCTCACCCAGGCGCAGCTCCAGGGTGGGGGCGGGGCGCGCGTCGTGGGCGTGGCAGCGAACCCGAACCTCGGCCCCGCCCATCAAAGGAAGCTCCGCCCCCTCCAGCAGCTCCAGCTGGGGCGAACTGGGAGGGACTGGGAGGGACGGGGAGGTTACTGGGTTATACTGGGTTATACTGGTTTGTACTGGTTTGTACTGGGAGGGACTGGGAGGGACTGGGAGGGACGGGAAAGTTACTGGGTTATACTGGGATGTACTGGGAGGGACGGGGAGGTTACTGGGTTATACTGGTTTAAACTGGGAGGGACTGGAAGGGTGATAAAGGGTTACTGGTTTATACTGGGATGTACTGGGAGGGACAGAGAGGTTACTGGGTTATACTGGGACAGACTGGGATAAACTGGGAGAGACTGGGAGGGGATTGGGTTATACTGGGATGGACTGGGAGGGAATTGGGACAAACTGGGAGAGACTGGGATGTTACTGGTTTATTCTGGTTTATACTGGGAGGGAGTGGGAGGGAATGGGAGTGACTGGTTTATACTGGTTTATACTGGGAGGGACTGCAGCGGTTTTGGGGGATTTTAGGGGGATATTTCCAGTCCCTCCCAGTTTGTCCCAGTTCATCCCAGTATCCCCCAGTCCCTCCCAGTAACCCCTAAATGTAAACCAGTAACAAAACCGCACAAACCAGTACAAACCAGTAACCCCCAATCCCCTCCCACTCCCTCCCAGTTTGATCCCAGTCCCTCCCAGTCCATCCCAGTATAACCCAGCCCCATTCCCAGTATATCCAGTAAACACAGCCATCCAGTCCCTCCCAGTTCTCCCAGTATCTCCAGTATATCCCAGTATAACCCAATCCCCTCCCAGTTTGATCCCAGTTCCCTCCCAGTACAACCCAGCCCCATTCCCAGTCTCTCCCAGTATATCCAGTACAGCCCAGCCCATGCCCAGTATGTCCCGTCTCTCCCAGTCCCTCCCAGTTATCCCAGTATACCCCAGTCCTCCCATATACCCCAATCCCTCCCAGTCCTCCCAGTCCCTCCCAGTATACCCAATCCCTTCCAGTATATCCCAGTATACTCCCAGTCCTCCCAGCCCATTCCCAGTCTATCCCAGTCCATCCCAGTATACCCAATCCCCTCCCAGTCCTCCCAGTCCCTCCCAGTCTCTCTCAGCCCCATTCCCAGTATATCCAGCCCATTCCCAGTCCCTCCAGTCCTCCAGTATATCCCAGTATACCCCCAGTCCCTCCCAGTATAACCCCAGTCCCTCCCAGTATACCCCAGTCCCTCCCAGAATACCCAGTCCCTCCCAGTATATCCAGTCCCTCACAGTCTCTCCCAGTCCATTCCCAGTATATCCCAGTCCCTCCCAGTATATCCCAGTCCCTCCATTCTCTCCCAGTATATCCCAGTATAACCCAGCCCATTCCATTCTATCCACTCCTCCCAGTATATCCCAGTCTCTCCCAGTATAACCCAGCCATCCCAGTATCATCCCAGTTACCCAATCCCTCCATTCCCTCCCAGTTCGCTCCCAGTATATCCCATCATATCCCAGTATACTCCCAGTCCCTCCCAGTTATATCCCAGCCCCATTCCCAGTATATCCTCAGTCCATCCCAGTCCCTCCGAGTCCCTCCCAGTCCCCAGTATTCCCAGTATATCCCAGTCCCCATCTCCCAGTCCCTCCCAGTTTACCCAGTCCCCCAGTCCTCCCAGTCCTCCACCCCAATCCCTCCCAGTCCCTCCAGATTCCCAGTACTATCCAGTCCCAATCCCAGCCCATCCCAGTCCCTCCCAGCCCCATTGCCAGTCCTCCCAGTCCCTCCCAGTCCCCAGTGTCCCATCCCTCCCAGTCCTCTCCAGTCCTCCCAGTCTCTCCCAGTGTACCCATCACGCTGAGCTGCGCCGGCAGCGACGCCCGGCTCTCGCTCCCCTCCCCCGCCTGGCAGCTGAACACGTCGTCGTCCTCGAGCGTCACCGGGCGGATCCGCAGGTGCCGCTCGCCTGGACACGCCCACCTCAGGCCACGCCCACCTCAGGCCACGCCCACCCCCGAGGGCACGCCCACAACGCCGGGGCCACGCCCATTTATTGCCACACCCCTTCAGCCGCACCCCATTTATGACCACGCCCCCTCTTTGCCCCTTAGCACTGTCCCACCCCTTTAGCCACGCCCCTTTAGCCACACCCCATTTATGGCCACACCCCTTTACCAATTCCTTAAGCCACGCCCCCTCTATGCCCATTTAGCCCCGCCCCCTTTAGCCCCACCCATTTGTTTCCATTAGCCCCGCCCCCTTTAGCAGCACCCCATTTCCCCTTTAGCCCCGCCCCCTTTAGCCCCACCCATTTGTTTCCATTAGCCCCGCCCCCTTTAGCAATGCCCCATTTCCCCTATAGCCCGCCCCCTTTAGCAGTGCCCATTTCCCCTTTAGCCCCGCCCCCTTTAGCCCCACCCATTGTTTCCATTAGCTCCGCCCCCTTTAGCAGTGCCCCATGTCCCCTTTAGCACGCCCCTTTAGCCACACCCCATTTATGGCCACACCCCTTTACCAATTCCTTAAGCCACGCCCCTCTATGCCCATTTAGCCCCACCCCTTTAGTCCCACTCGTTTGTTCCCTTTAGCCCCGCCCCCTTTAGCCCCACCCATTTGTTTCCATTAGCCCCGCCTCCTTTAGCAGTGCCCCATTTCCCCTCTAGCCCCGCCCCCTTTAGCCCCACCCCCTTTAAGCCCCGCCCCTTTACAGTGTCCCATTTCCCCTTTAGCCCCGCCCCCTTTAGCCCCACCCATTTGTTTCCATTGGCCCCGCCCCCTTTAGCAGTGCCCCATTTCCCCTTTAGCCCCGCCCCCTTTAGCCCCACCCCTTTAACCGCTCCCTTTAATGCCCACCCCCTTTAAGCCCCGCCCACCTTTCTCAGGGTCTCCGACCAATCGGTAGCGAGGGTGAGCCCGGGTGGGCGTGGCCCCGAGCATGAGCCCGCCCCTCGACCACTGCACGGCCACGCCCACCCGGACCCGGCAGCGAAGCTCCGCCTCCTCACCCAGTGCCACGCTCTGATTGGCCGGCTCCTCCAGGAAGGGCGGGGCCAAGGGGGCGGAGCCTGAGGGGGGGAGAGGGAGCCGTGAGTGACCCCTGAGTGACCCCTGAGTGACCCCTGAGTGACCTCTGCGTGACCTTTGACCCCGCAGCTCCCGATGGCCGCCAGCGCCAGCACCGCCTGTGGGGGGGTCAAAGGTCAGAGGTCAAATCCAAACGATTTCGCCCCAAAATTCTCCCAAAAAATCCCCAAAAATTCACCCAAATCACCAAAATCCCAACATTTCCCCCAAAATTTCCCCAAAATTCTCCCAAAATCCTCCCCAAAAATTTCCCAAAATGCAAAAAATTTCCCCCCAGTCCCCAAAATTTCCCACAAATCCCCCCAAATTCCCCACAAACCCCCCCCAAAAATTTCAGGACCTCCCTAAATCCCCCCAAATTCCCTCGGGACCCCCAAAACCCACCCAGGACCTCCCAATATGGCCTCAAATTCCCCCCGAAATCGTCCCCAAATCCTCCGGAATTCATTCGGGACCCCCCAAATATCCCCCAAAGTCCTCGGGACCCCTAAATCCCCCCAAATTTCTTTCAGGACCCCCAAATTCCCCTCAAATCCCCCCCAAAAATGCTGCAGGACCCCCCAAATCCCCCTAAAACCTTCGGACCCCCAAAATCCCCCCAAATTCTTTCAGGACCCCCAAATTCCCCCAAATCCCCCCCAAAATGCCCTCAAATCCCCCCAAATTTCCTCAGGATCCCCCAAATTCTTTTAGGACCCCCCCAAATCCCCCCCAAAATTCCCCTAAAACCTCTCGGGACCCCCCAAATCCCCCCCAATCCCCCCCAAAATGCCCTCAAATCCCCCGAAATGCCCCAAATCCCCCAAAAACCTCTAGGATCCCCCAAATCCCCCAAATCCCCCCCAAATGCCCTCAAATCCCCCAAAATCGCCCCAAAATCCTCTCGGGACCCCCCAAATCCCCCCCAAAATGCCCTCAAATCCCCCGAAATTGCCCCAAAATCCCCCAAAATCCTCTCGGGACCCCCCAAATCCCCCCAAAATGCCCTCAAATCCCCCAAAATCGCCCCAAAATCCCCAAAATCTTCTCGGATCCCCCAAAAATGCCCCCCAAATGCCCTCAAATCCCCGAAATTGCCCCAAAATCCCCCTAAAACCTCTCGGGACCCCCAAATCCCCCCAAAATGCCCTCAAATCCCCCGAAATTGCCCCAAAATCCCCCTAAAACCTCTCGGACCCCCCAAATCCCCAAAATCCCCCAAAATGCCCCAAAATCTTCTCGGGACCCCCCAAAAATCCCCCCCACTCACCCAGCCCAGCCCCTCCCCCATCCCCGCTCGCGCCCCGCGGCCTTTGGGGGGGGGAGGGGCCCGGGGACCCCTTTTGAGGGGAGGGGGGCGGGGCCTGAGGCCACGCCCACGTGGCTTTAGCCACGCCCCCCGGGCGCGTTCCCATTGGCGGAGCCGCGCGCGGGAATTTGGGGAATGCGGGGGAGGGGCGGGGCCGGGAAACCCCCCCGGAATTCCCCGGAACGGCAAAAAAATGACCCAAAAATGCAGAAAATGCCCCAAAATCACCCGAATTTGCACAGAATTGGCCCCAAATGCCACAAAATTCCACAAAATCCACAAAATTCACCCCAAATTCACCTGAAATGCTCCAAAATTTCCCGAAATTCACCCCAAAATCCACAAAATTCACCCCAAAATCCACAAAATTCACCCCAAAATCCACAAAATTCACCCCAAAATTACCTGAAATGCTCCAAAATTCCACAAAATTCACCCCAAAATTCCACAAAATTCACCCCAAATTCACCTGAAATGCTCCAAAATTTCCCAAAATTCACCCCAAAATTCCACAAAATTCCCCCCAAATTCACCAGAAATGCTCCAAAAATTCCCAAATTTCACCCCAAAATCCACAAAATTCACCCCAAAATTCCACAAAATTCCCCCCAAATTCACTGAAATTTCTCCCCAAATCCCCCTAAATTAACCCCAAATTCACCAAATCCTCTAAGATTCACCCAAAATGGAGCTGGGACCCCCAAAATTTAACTCAGAAGGGACTGGGACCCCCAAATTCACCCAAATTGCCCCAAAATTCCACTAAAAAAGGAGCTGGGACCCCAAATTCCTTAAAATTCCCCCAAATCCCCCCAAAATTCACCTGAAATTACCCAAAATTCACCAAAATTTACTTCGAATTCCCCCAAATTCACCCTAAAATCCCCCAAAATTCCCCCCAAATTTACCTGAATTGCTCCAAAATTGCCCGAAATTCACCCAAAATGCCTCAAAATTCAACCTAAAATCTCCTGAAATTCCTCCCAAATCATCCGATTGTCCAAAAAATTCACCCCAAATTCACTGAAATTCCCTTCAAGTCCCTCAAAATTCACCCGAGATTCCCCCAAAATCATCTGAAATTCCCCCAAATTCACAGAAAATTTCCCTAAAATACTTCCAAAATGGACTCAAAATTTCCAAAATCCACGGAAATTCTCCCCAAATTCTCTGAAAATCACACAAAATTCACCCAAATTCTACCTAAATTCCCCAAAAATGGGCCTGGAGCTCTCGATTTTCCCAAATTTCCCCTGAAATCCTCTTGAAATTCACCCAAAAAGAAACTGAGCACCTCCAAAATTCCCCAAATTCCCCAAAATTTCCCCAAATTCCCCCAAAAATGAGCTGAGACCCCCAAATTTACTCGACATTGCCCCAAAATGGGGCTGGGAACCCCAAAATTCTCCAAAATTTATCAGAAATTCCCTCAGAATGGAGCTGGGACACCAAAATTTACCCAAAATTCACCAAAAAATGAGCTGGGACCCCCAAAATTCACCCCAAAATTCCCCAAATTTCACCCCAAATTCACCCAAAATGGTTCCTGGGGAACCCCAAAATTCGCCCCTAGAGCGGCCCCGCCCCTTTCCTACAAACCACGCCCATTTTTTTTTTGCGATGACCACGCCCACAAAACGCTGCCGCCCCATCTGGCCACGCCCATTCTGCAACAAAACCCCGCCCCTCTCGTTGTAGCCGCGCCTTCTCAGGTATCTGATTGGTTACTCATAGGGTGACCACGCCCCCTAATTTAAGACCACCCAAACAACGTTTTGATTGGTTTGTTTCCCTCCCCGCCCTTCTCCCATTGGATCCGGTTCTCCGTAGCTCCGCCCTCTTTGAGATCCCGCCTCTCTTTTACTTTAATTGGTCGCTTCTTTGCCTAACCCCACCCTTTTCTCTCTCTGATTGGCTCGTGTTCCTTTAACTCGTTTCCCATTGGCTCCGGTTACGCTAAGCTCCTCCGTCTAAATAATCCCGCCCACCCCGCGCTCCGATTGGCCCCGGTTCGTTTAAACCCCGCCCACCCCGCTTTTCTATTGGCTCCGCTTGTCTTTAACCCCACCCCTCCTCCCTCCATCTCTCTCCTTCGTATCCCCTCCCTTTCCTCTCTCCCATTGGCCACTCACTCCCATAACTCCTCCCACCTCTCTCTCCGATTGGCTCATCCTCGTTCTATCCCTTTTTCCATTGGCTCCGCCCCAGGCCCCGCCCCCGGCCCAAGATGGCGGCGGGCCCCGCCGCCGCCGCCGCCCGCGGCCGCTTCCCCGCCCGGCCCCCGCCGTGGCCTCGGGTCCCTCCCGGCCCTCCCCGCTCCCGGACCCCGCTGGGCGGCGCCGAGGGCCCGGCCCGGCCCGACCCCGCGCTCCGGGCGCTCGTGGCTCTGGGCCGCGGCCTCCGCCGCCTGCGGGCGCTGCTCGGGGAGCGCTCCGGGCCCAACCGAACGGTGAGGGGCGAGCGGAGGCGGGAACGGCGTGAGGGGAGCGGGGAGCGGGGGAGGGAACGGCCTGAGGGGGAACCGGGGGGGACTGAGGGGGTGAGGCGGGAATTGGGGGATTCTGAGGGGATTTGAGAGGTTCTAAGGGGATTTAGGGAAAATTGGGGAGGTTCTGAGGGAATTTGGGGGTTCCTGAGGGGATTTGGGAGATCCTGAGGGGATTTAGGGAAAATTGGGGGGGTTCTGAGGGAATTTGAGGGTTCTGAGGGGTGAGGGAGGGATTTGAGGGGTTCTGAGGGATTTGGAAGTTCTGAGGGGATTTAGGGAAACTGGGGGATTCTGAGGAATTTGAGGGTCCTGAGGGGATTTAGGGAAAATTGGGGGGAATTTGCGGGGTTCTGAGGGGGTGAGGCGGGAATTGGGGGGATTCTGAGGGAATTTGAGGGGTTCTGAGGGAATTTGGGGGTTCCTGAGGGGATTTAGGGAAAATTGGGGGGATTCTGAGGGAATTTGAGGGGTTCTGAGGGGATTTAGGGAAAATTGGGGAATTTGCGGGTTCTGAGGGATTTGGGGATCCTGAGGGATTTGGGGCTCCTGAGGGGATTTGAGGGAATTTTGTGAGGGATTTTGGGGGTCCTGAGGGATTTTGGGGGATTTGGGGAATCCTGAGGGGAATTGAGGGAATTTTGTGGGGAGTTGAGGGGTCGGATGGGAATTTGAGTGATCCTGAGGGGATTTGGGGACTTTGAAGGGATTTTGGGGGAAACTGAGGGATTGTGGGATCTTGAGAGGACTTGAGTGGAACTGGGGGTCCTGAGGGGATTGAGGGAATTTTGTGGGGATTTGGGGGTCCTGAGGGAATTTGAGGGGTCCTGAGGGGATTTGAGGGAAATTTGTGAGGGATTTTGGGGGGTCCTGAGGGATTTGGTGATCCTGACGAGATTCTGAGGGATTTTGGGGTTCTGAGGGAATTTGAAGGATTTTGAGGGGAATTTGGGGGAAACTGAGGGGATTGTGGATCTTGAGAGGATTTGAGGGGAACTGGGGAATCCTGAGGGAATTGAGGGAATTTTGTGGGGATTTGGGGGTCCCTGAGGAATTTGAGGGTCCTGAGGGATTTTGGGGGTCCCTGAGGGGATTTTGGGGGTCCCTGAGGGGATTTGGGTGATCCTGACGAGATTCTGAGGGGATTTTGGGGGGAATTGTGGCAATTTGGAGATTCCTGAGGGGATTTGGGGGTCCTGAAGGATTTTGGGCGAATCCTGAGGGAACTGAGGGAATTTTGTGGGATTTGGGGAAATGAGGGATTTGTGGGATCTTGAGAGGATTTGAGTGGAACTGGGGGAATCCTGAGGGGAATTGAGGGAATTTTGTGGGGATTTGGGGGGTCCTGAGGGGATTTGAGGGGTTCTGAGGGGATTTTGGGGAATTTTGTGGGGATTTTGGGGGTCCTGAGGGATTTGGGTGATCCTGACGAGATTTTGAGGGGATTTTGGGGGGTTCTGAGGGAATTTGAAGGATTTTGGGGGAATTTGGGGAAACTGAGGGGTTCTGAGGGGATTTGTGGGATCTTGAGAGGATTTGAGTGGAATTGGGGGGTTCTGAGGGAATTTAAGGGAATTTTGTGGGGATTTGGGGGGGTCTGAGGAATTTGAGGGAATTTGTGGGATTTGGGGAAACTGAGGGATTTGTGGGATCTTGAGGGGATTTGAGTGGAATTGGGGAGTCCTGAGGGGAATTGAGGGAATTTTGTGAGGGATTTTGGGGGTCCTGACGAGGTTCTGAGGGGATTTTGGGGGGAATTGTGGATTGGGCAAATCCTGAGGGAAATTGAGGGAATTTTGTGGGAATTTGAGGGGTCCTGAGGGAATTCTGAGGGGATTTTGGGGAGTTCTGAAGCAATTTGAAGGAATTTTGTGGGGATTTGGGGGAAACTGAGGGGATTTGTGGGATCTTGAGAGGATTTGAGTGGAACTGGGGGGTCCTGAGGGGAATTGAGGGAATTTTGTGGGGATTTGGGGGGTCCTGAGGGGATTTGAGGGGTCCTGAGGGGATTTTGGGGGGTCCCTGAGGGGATTTGGGTGATCCTGATGAGATTTTGAGGGAATTTTGGGTGGAATTGTGGCAATTTGGAGATTCCTGAGGGGATTTGGGGGGTCCCGAAGGGATTTTGGGGGAATCCTGAGGAGAATTGAGGGAAATTTGTGGGGATTTTGGGGAGTTCTGAGGGAATTTTTGGGGATTCTGAAGGGAATTTGGGGATTCCGAGGGGATTTGGGTGATTTTGAGGAATTTTGAGAGGAAGTTTTGGGAAGATTTTGAGGGAATTTTTGGGAATTTTGGGGAATTTTGAGGAGATTTTGGAGATTTTGGGGCAGATTTTGGGGATTTGAGGAGATTTTTGGGATTTTGGGGCAGTTTTGGGGGATTCTGAAGGGAATTTGGGGATTCCGAGGGGTTTGGGTGATTTTGAGAAATTTTGAGGGATTTTTAGGGAATTTTTGAGAGATTTTGGGTAATTTTGAGGAGATTTTGGGGATCTTGAGGGATCTGAAGGGTCCTGAGGGGATTTGGGGCAGATTTTGGGGGATTTTAAAGAAATTTTGGGGAATTTTGAGAGGATTTTTGGGAGATTTTGGGGATTCTGAGATGAGTTGTGGAATTCTGAGTGGATTTTTGGGGATTTTTGGGAAATTCTGAGGGGATTTTGGGGATCCTGAGGAGATTTTTGGGGATTCTGAAGGGAATTTGGGGATTCCAGGGGATTTGGGTGATTTTGAGGAATTTTGAGAGGATTTTTGGGAGATTTTGAAGGGATTTTTTAGGGAATTTTGAGGAGATTTTGGGGCAGATTTTGGGGGATTTTTCAGGAGATATTTTGGATTTTGGGGCAGTTTTGGAGGATTCTGAGGTGATTTGGAAATTCTGAGGGGATTTTGGGGATCTCTGAGGGGATTTTTGGGGATTCTGAGGGGGTTTGGGTGATTTTGAGGAATTTTGAGAGGATTTTTGGGGAGATTTTGAGGGGATTTTTAGGGAATTTTTGGGAATTTTGGGGAATTTTCAGATTTTGGGGATTTTGGGGCAGATTTTGGGGATTTTGGGGCAGTTTTGGTGGATCCTGAGGGGTTTTTAGGGCAAAAATTTGGGGTTTTTTGGGGCGGATTTTTTGGGTTTTAATGGGAAAGGAGGCGTGGTCACAGGGAAGGGGCGTGGCCGTGTGGGCGTGGCCCCGCCTGACCCCGCCCCCTCCCCTCAGGAGGAGTTCCGGGGGTTCCGCCCCGAGGAGCTGGAGATGCCCCTCCCCCCACGGCGCTCCCGCAGAGGTCAGTGAGCCCAAAATCACCCAAAATCACCCAAAATCACCCAAAATCACCCAAAATCACCCCAAAATCAACCAAAATCACCAAAAATCACCCCAAAATCACCAAAAAACACCCCAAAATCATCAAAAATCACCAAAAATCACCAAAATCACCAAAAATCACCTCAAAATTGCCCAAAATTACCCCCAAATCACCCAAAATCACAAAAAATAACCCCAAAATCACCCCAAAATCACTCCAAAAATCACAAAAAATCACCAAAAATCACCCCAAAATCACCAAAAATCATCAGAAATCACTCTAAAACTGCCCAAAAGTTGTCTCAAAATTACCCCAAAATTGCCCAAAATCACCTAAAAATACCCCAAAATCACCCCAAAATCACCAAAAATCACCCCAAAAATCACTCCAAAATCACCACAAAATAACCTAAAATCGCCAGAAGTCACCTCAAAATTGCCCAAAAATTACCTAAAATTACCCCAAAACCCCAAAAATCACCCCAAAATCACCAAAAATCACCCTAAAAGTGCCCAAAAGTAAGTCCAAAATTACCCAAAAATTACCCAAAAATTGCTCCAAATCACCCCAAAATCACCCAAAATTCAGCCCAAAATCAGCCCAAAAATCACCCCAAAATCACTCAAAGTCACCAAAAATCATCAAAAATCACCAAAAATCACCCCAAAATCACCCCAAAATCATCAAAAATCACAAAAAATCACCCCAAAATCACCCCAAAATCACCCCAAAATCAGCCCAAAATCACCAAAAATCACCCCAAAATCACCCCAAAATATCCCAAAATCACCCCAAAACTGCCCTAAATCACCTCAAAAAAGTCCTCTCAAAATTGCCCCAAAATTACCCAAAAATCACCAAAATCACCAAAAATCACCCCAAGATCACCCTAAAATCACCAAAATTCACCTCAAGATTGCCCAATATTACCCTGAAAATCACCCCAAAATCACCGCAAAATTGCCCAAAATCACCTCAAAAAGTCACCTCAAAATTGCCCCAAAATCATCAAAATCACCCTAAAACTGCCTAAAATCACCCCAAAATCACCAAAATCACAAAAAATCACCCAAAAATCACCAAAAATCACCTCAAGATTGCCCCAAAATTACCCCAAAATTGCTGAAAATCACTCAAAAATCACCCCAAAATCACCAAAAATCATCCCAAAATCACAAAAATCACCTCAAAATAGCCCCAAAACCCCCCCAAATCACCCAGTTACCCAAAAATCACTCAAAATCACCCAAAAATCACAAAAAATCACCAAAAATCACCTCAAGATTGCCCAAAATCACCTCAAAACTGCCCAAAATCACCTCAAAAAATGACCTCAAAATTGCCCCAAAATTACCCAAAAATTACCCAAAAATTACCCCAATATTACCCTAAAAATCACCCCAAAATTACGCCAAAAAATCACCCTGAAATTGCCCCAAAATCACCCCAAAATCACCAAAATTCACCTGAAGATTGCCCCAATATTACCCTGAAAATCACCCCAAAAATCACCCCAAAATTTCCCTAAATCACTCAAAATCACCTCAGAATCACCCCAAAATTACCCCAAAATCACCAAAAATCACCCCAAAACTGCCCAAAATCACCCCAAAACTGCCCTAAATCACCTCAAAAAAGTCACCTCAAAATTGCCCCAAAATTACCCAAAAATTACCCCAAAATTGCTCCAAATCACCCCAAAATTACGCCAAAAAATCACCCAAAAATCACCCCAAAATCACCCCAAAATCACCAAAAATCACCTCAAGATTGCCCCAGAATTACCCCAAAAATCACCCCAAAATTACCCCAAATCCCCCAAAAATCACCCCAAAATCACCCAAAATCAGCTCATTCATGCAAAATCCCCAAAATTCTCCTCAAATCTTCCCAAAATCACCTTAAAAATTTTCCAAAATTCCCATAAATTCACCTTAAACCAACCAAAATCCTTTCAGGATTCCTCAAACTCTTTTGGGACCCCCCAAATTTTCC
The DNA here is from genome assembly GCF_028769735.1 of Zonotrichia leucophrys gambelii. NCBI lineage: Eukaryota > Metazoa > Chordata > Aves > Passeriformes > Passerellidae > Zonotrichia > Zonotrichia leucophrys. The sequence continues at coordinate 49,138 of NW_026992558.1, forward strand.
TAAAATCCCCCAAAATTTTCCCAAATCCCCCAGGACCCCCCAAAATTCCTCCAGGACCCCTCAAATCCCCCCAAAAATTCCCCCAAAAATTCCCCCAAAATCTCCCCAAAAATCTCCAAATTCCCCCCAAAATCCCCCAAAAATCCCTCAAAATTCCCAAAATCCCCCCAAAGTCCTTTCAGGATCCCCCAAAATTCCCAAAATTCCCAAAATCCCCCCAAAATTCCCCCAAAATCCCCCCTGACCGCTCTCTCCCTTCCCCCACAGGCTCCCGGCTCTCCTCTGGCTCCGCCCCCTCCCCGCCCTCGCCCCGCCCACCTCGCCTCAAGCCCCGCCCCCGCCTCAGCTTGCTGCGCTTCAGGGGCGGAGTCTGGCGGAGGGGGCGTGGCCGAGGGGGCGGGGTTTCCGCCGCTGACTCCGCCCCTCGCGGCAGAGGGGGCGGGGCCAGGAGGCGCAGCGGGCGGCAGTTCGTGATGCCATTGGTCAGCGCTCGCTCGGCTCGGCCAATCAGGCCGCCGCGGAGGTTCGTGGACACGCCCACCCCGGAAGTGAGCGGGCAGGAGCCCCAAAACGCCTCAAAATTCACCCAAATCGCCCCAAAATTCACCCAAAATCCCCCAAAATCTGCACAGGACCCCCAAAAATCCACCCGGGACCCCCTTGGGGACAACCAGGAGGTGCTGGGGGACGGCCAGGACCCCCCAAAATCCACCCAAAACCCCCCAAAATTCACCCAGGACCCCCCAAAATCCACCCAGGACCCCCCAAAATCCACCCAGGACCCCCCAAAATCCACCCAAAACCCCCCAAAATCCACCCAAAACCCCCCAAAATCCACCCAGGACCCCCCAAAATCCACCCAAAATCCCCAAAATCCACCCAAGACCCCCCAAAATTCACCCAAAACCCCCCAAAATCCATTTGGGACCCCCCAAAATCCACCCAAGACCCCCCAAAATCCACCCAGGAGCTCCTCGGGGACATCCAGGACCCCCCAAAATTGGCCCAAAATCCCCCAAATTCTGCCCCAAACCCCCCAAAATTCACCCAGGACCCCCCTGGGGATGTTTGGGAGCCCCTCAGGAACCCCCAGGATTTTTTGGGGACCCCAAAATCCGCCCGGGACCCCCCCGGTGTCCCCTCCCCCCGCCGGAGCATCCTGAGGGCGCCCACGTTCCGCTGGGACAGCGGTGACGTCATCCGGCTGGGCCGTGACGTCATCAAGCTGGGCCGTGACATCATCAAGCCCAGCCGGGTGGTGATCAAGCCCTGTGACATCATCAAGCCCGGCGGTGACGTCATCAAGCCCCGCTGTGACATCATCAAACCCCGCTGCGACTCCGATGATGTCAAACCAGGCGGTGACGTCATCGACCTCACTGATGACGTCATCGCGCCGGACCACAAAGATTTCGGATCTGCCTGTGACGTCATCAACCCGACCTGTGACGTCATGAAAGCTTCATGGGATGCCGCCAACCCCTCGTGTGATGTCATCAAACCAGCCTGTGACGTCATCAGTGACGTCGGTGATGTCACGAAATCCCCCTGTGACATCATTAAAGCGGCTGACGTTGTTAAAAACACCGATGACGTCATCAACGGCACCAGTGACGTCACACACAACGGAAGTGATGTCATCGACGGCGCCGCCGCTGGCCAGGGCTCCGATGACGCAATCAGGGACGGCGATGACGTCATCAAGCCCAGCGATGACGTCACTGCGGTCACCTCAAGGACAGCAGGAGGCCCCGCCCCCTTTGGCAACCCCACGATGACCTTTGACCCCCCGGTGACCTTTGACCCCGGGGCGCCCCTGCGGTTGCTGCAGGTGACCCTGGCTGACCCCGCCGTGACCTTTGACCCCGCGCTGACCTCTCCGGGCCCCGCCCCCTCCCAGCCCCGCCCCCTTTTGCTGCGAGCTCCTCCCTTCGCCCCAAGCCCCGCCCACCTCCGCATCTACCAATCAGCGAGCCCGGCGCCGGCCGTTAACCACGCCCTCGCACTTCCGGTGCAAGCCACGCCCACTCCTGCTCCTGCCCAACGACCTCCGCATCAAGCCACGCCCACTTCCGGAGCAAACACGCAACTTCCTCTTCAAACCACGCCCACTTCCGGTTTGAACCACCTCGCCCTCTGTCCACCGGATGGCGCTGTGGGCGCGGCAGGAAGTGACGTCACCAAACCCGGAAGTGGGGGCGGGGAGGGCGGGGCTGGGCCGGGAGAGATGGGGAAGGGGCCGGATGACGTCATGGGGCTGAGCGATGACGTCACGGGGCGCGTCATCGACCTGCTGAGCCGCGCCCGCGTCCAACTGGGGAGGATCGACCGGAGGAGGGGAACGGTGAGGGAAAATGGGAAAAATTGGGAAAATTTGCAAAAATTTGGGGAAAATTTGGGAAAAATTTGGGATTTTTTGAGGGGAAATTTCGGAATATTTGGGGAAATTTGGGGAAATTTGGGAATTTTGGGGGAAAATTGGGAAAAACTAGGAAAATTTTGGGGAAATTTGGGAAAAATTGGGAAAACTTTGGGGATATTTGGGGAAATTTGGGAAAAATTTGGGATTTTTTGAGGGAAAACTTGGGAAAATTTTGGAAAATTGGGGAAAATTTGGGGAAATTTGGGAAAATTAGGAAAATTTGGGGAAATTTGGGAAAAATTTGGGAATTATTTGGGGAAAATTTTGGAAAAATTGGGGGAATTTTGGTGGAAATTTCAGAAAATTTGAGGAAATTTGGGAATTTTTGGGAAATTTGGAAAATTGGAATTGGGAAATTTGGGGGAAATTTTGGGGAAAAATTGGGAAAATTTGGGGAAAATTTTGAGGGAATTTGGAGGGAAATTTGGGGAAAATTTGGGAAATTTTGGGAATTTTTGAGGGAAAGTTTGTGGACTTTTTGGGAAAATTTGGGGAATTTTTGGGATTTTTTTTTGAAATTTGGGAATTTTTGAGGGGAAATTTTGGGTGAATTTCTGAGAATATTTTTGGATTTTGGGAAATATTTTTATTTTGGGGGGATTTTTGAGAATTTTGAGCGAATGGATTTGGGAGGGTTTGGGGATTTTTGGTGGAATTCTGGGATAATTCAAAACTATGGGGAATTTTCAGGGAATTTTTGGGTGGAATTTTTCTGGAATTTTGAGGAGATTTGTAGCAAATTTTTGGGAATTTTTTTCTTAAATTTTGGGGAGATATTTAGAAATTTCTGAAATTTGGGAGTATTTTAGAAATTTGTGGATTTTTGGGTGAATTAATTTGAAATTTTGGCATAAATCGAGAATTTGGTGGAATTTTAGGGAATTTTCAGGGATTTTTTTGAAGATTTCAAGAATTTTTAATTTTAATTTTGGGGGAATTTTATGAGAAGAAAATTTGGAGATTTTTGGGGGAATTTTGGGGGTGAATTTCCAGAAATTTTGTGGGGATTTTTGAGAATTTTTGGGGAATTTTTTAATGGAATTTTGGTCAATTTTGGCTTTTTTTGCTTTTTCCAGGTGGGGTCGGAGGAACCTGAGGAGCCCCAGGTGAGAATTGGGGAAAATTTGGGAAATTTGAGAATTTATTTTTTATTTTTGGGTAATTCAGTGAATTTGGGGAAATTTTCTGGAATTTTGGGATGGTTTTGTGTGAAATTTTTTGGTTTTTTTGGGAATTTATTTTTATTTTGGAGAGATTTGAAAATTTCAGAGAAAATTTTGTGAATTTTGAGTGAAATTTTTGTGCTTTTGGCCGGTTTT